>NC_063207.1:2629338-2644338 GCF_017589495.1 Alosa alosa | reverse complement strand
CAGAGCTGTCAGTTGTTGTTGGACAGTTAGCTAGCGAACTAACGTTAGCTATTGATAGCGGTCTGAGCAAGTAGTTAACTAAGCTAGCTAATTTTACTGTCGATGTTTCTTGCCACGTCAGGTCTAAATAGCCGATTAGCATTGATTTTAAATAAACTGAATATCAGATATTTTCACTGGTGTCTGAATGTAACTTCGGCAATGATGAACGCCCTTAACGTAGCTAGGGAAATAGCCACGGGCCATGCACCGAGTTGCTAATGTTATTTTTCCTAAATAGTTAGCCAGCTAACTTAGCATAAGAGTTAGAAGACCCGGGTGACGTAAACACTAGCTTCGCAATAGCTATTCGTTTCCTCGTCATGAGCTTTGATGTCTGTCTGTAAACTTAACATGTACAGGAAATAATCGTAATGCTTCTAGATAACTATTTTCCTATGTATATCATGCACGAAACAGCCAAACTAGTGCACCGCTAACTTACTGTAACATGACAGTAACGTTAGTCAAGTTCAGGTGTTTTTCTGACTGAAGGTTGGACTGTTAGCTTGGAAGACAGCCTACATCTTATTTTCAGTTTTATGAAATATTGGGAAGTAACATCAAGATAAAGCCCGATCAATACGAGTTGTCTGTTTAAATGCACATCGAATCAATTTGATCTGGTTTGATTGTGTAAGTGAGTTGGAGATGAGGTGGGTGGAGAAGCAGGGCTGTCTTTAGGTGGTCTATTCGTAGAGTCCGATTCTCATCTCACACTAACATGGCCAAAAGGACATGACTACATGTGGCCTCACACAGACAGACGCACGCAGGCACGCATTGTGTATACCACTAGGGATAAGGGTGTGGACTATGATATCACAATCTCCTCTCACTACCAGTGGCCATTCCATTGGTAGGAGAGAGGGAGGTGTGTGTGGGGGGGTATAGAGGAGGAGGAGAGAGGTGTGGGGGTGGGGGTAAAGAGGAGATAAGGAGGAGAGGAGGGGGTGTGGGGGGGGGCTATAGAGGAGGAGGAGGAGGAGAGAGGTGGGGGGAGAGAGAGGGAGGAGAGGAGGAGAGATTGAAGGGGGTGAGAGAGGAGGAGGAGAGGGTCAGATAGAGAAAAGAAGTAAGTCCAGACATAGGGGAGAGGAAAAGAGAGATGGTGTGAACAGGGGATGTTGAGGAATAAATGGAAATGATGAGAGGGGGATGAGAGAGGGAGGAGAGGAATGAAGAGAATGATTCTCTGTCAGTTGGTAATATGGGATTAAAGGGGAGGGCAGCCATGGTGTGTTTAGTGTGATGTGGGGACTGTGGTGATGATGATGGTGGTGGCGGCATGTTAGTGTGTTTAGTGTGGGGTGGGGACTAGTGATGATGATGATGATGGCGGCATGTTAGTGTGTTTAGCGTGGGGTGGGGACTAGTGATGATGATGATGATAGTGGCATGTTAGTGTGTGTGGGGTGGGGACTGTAGTGATGATGATGATGATGATGTTGGCATGTTAGTGTGTGGGGTGGGGACTGTAGTGATGATGATGATGATGTTGGCATGTTAGTGTGTTTAGTGTGGGGTGGGGACTGTAGTGTTGTTGGCATGTTAGTGTGTGTGGGGTGGGGACTGTAGTGATGTTGGCATGTTAGTGTGTTTAGTGTGGGGTGGCTGGTAGGGGCTGGCGCTGGTAAACAAGGCCTCAGATGCAGTTTGATGAGCTCAGAGATAAACAACATTCACACGAGTTCTTAGACGGTTGTTAGTGATTAGGCTTTTAGAGTGGTTAGAGTTTTGACAACAAGGGACATCATTTTGTTGTGTGTGTGCGATGTATTCTGTGTAGATGTGTCTGTGTGTGTGTTGAGGGTTACTGTGGGGGAAAGCCATCATATGATGGAGCTTTAGGCTGTTCTTTGTGTGTGTGTCCATCTCTCCCTTTATATCATGGAAAAAGAGCAAAAAGTCTGGGTAGGAGAGTTTAAAAGAGAAACAGTAGTCTGGGTAGGATAGTTTAAAAGAGGAACACTAGTCTGGGTAGGATAGTTTAAAAGAGGAACACTAGTCTGGGTAGGATAGTTTAAAAGAGGAACACTAGTCTGGGTAGGATAGTTTAAAAGAGGAACACTAGTCTGGGTAGGAGTTTAAAAGAGGAACACTAGTCTGGGTAGGATAGTTTAAAAGAGGAACAGTAGTCTGGGTAGGAGTTTAAAAGAGGAACACTAGTCTGGGTAGGAGTTTAAAAGAGGAACACTAGTCTGGGTAGGATAGTTTAAAAGAGGAACAGTAGTCTGGGTAGGAGAGTTTAAAAGAGAAACATAGGCCCTATATATTGTTTCTGTGTTAAACTCTCCTAGCCAGACTTTTTGTACACACACATTCACAATCTCTTACACACACACAAGTACACACGTACACACACACACACACTCTTGAGAAACGGTGCACACACTCACAAACAGGCTACGTTTACACCAG
The DNA here is from genome assembly GCF_017589495.1 of Alosa alosa. NCBI lineage: Eukaryota > Metazoa > Chordata > Actinopteri > Clupeiformes > Clupeidae > Alosa > Alosa alosa. The sequence continues at coordinate 2,641,878 of NC_063207.1, read as the reverse complement.
TTAAATGTGACCCAATTCCGTTTTTTGCTCATATTTAGCACAATACCAATACAATGTGCAGTGTTGACATGTAAACAAGGAAAAAGCACATGGATTCCGATATTTTCAGATCGGTTTCAGGCCTTATTCATATGTGGAAATAAATCAGATATGAATCTGATATTTGCCAATGTGACTGCAGTCTAAACGGGGGCAGATATTCCTTGTAATTGTGAACTTGCACATTGTTGAAAATGCCCACAATCATCCACGTTTTTGTATTTACGTACACGATGTTGCTTTCAGTTTCACGTGCACGCACGACTGGCCAAACGGTGAAATTAAAATGAAAACGGAGATGGAAAAAAAGCTGCTGGCCAAACGGGTGAAATTAAAAGAAACGAAAAGCTGCAATCTTCACTTTTGTTTTGCCTAAAATAAAGTCGATGGTCTATTTTGCAGACTTAAGATACTTTGGAAACGAAATTAAAACAACTAGTCACTGAAATACCAGCTTTTTTTGTGCATTAGCAGGGCCGTCTGTTTGTTTGATTTCATTTCGGTGACCAAAATTTCCTCTGGTGTGCAGATTGTCTGAAGTATTATAGCCTACAGATGGGTCTTAGAAAAGTTGAATATTATGGAAAAGTAATCCCCCCCCCATTTCTAATTTTCCAGAAACCCAGGAACCAATCACAATCGCTTATGGCATGGGCCGTGCTTTATATGGCCGATAGAGCAGAGCATTCAACACAAACGATGACTGCGCTCATGGCGACAGGGTTGAACAGATATGGATGTGTATTTTCTTTAGCATTGACTGACCCCAAGCCCCCACACCACGGCGGACGTTATCCCTTAGGCCTACATTGTAGACAAGTCCTAAATTATGCGATAGCGAACGTCAAAAAAGTCTAGTTGCTCCTTTTTGAAACGGACTGTCAAAAAAGTCGCACCCAGGGGCAGCCGTAATTTAAATCCGACCTTAACTAAATCGCGTCCTGAGCTGGCTATTAACATGCCTTTTAGGCTCTCAAAAGTGTAGCTTATAGCCTACATATGGACACAAATTGCATGCTTAAATAGCCTAAGAACTATTTTAAAACTGTTTTGTTGAACTATTCAACAACCGTAACACTTGCCAAAACGCATGCACCTCTCCCTCTCCCTCTCTCGTGCACTCACACACACACACGATGGCAGGAGCATCCTCTTTGTGACAAGTCCATTGTGTAGGCCTAGTCTATGAAAATAATTGCCATCACTCAGCTCTTGGATTAACATGATACACAGGATTTACACTTGTGATGCAAGTTGATAGACAATTGTGTATCAAAAGAAGAAGAAAAAGTTTGTATAATTAAATGCTTTTTTGAATAAAAATTTTGCAGCAATACCTTTACTATCTACCCCTTTTTTTGACAAAGTTGACATATCGGGTTTTGCATATCGGGTTATCAGCCTCCTGTTTTGGTAATAATTGATATCGGTATCGGCCCTGAAAAAACCATATCGGATCTGCAGTAAATAATGTAAACTACCTGCTAATGACGTGCTAATTGTTTATCCCCAGTTTACATGCACCCGATAAGATCCGTAACACCGGAATGATTTGCCCTCAATTTGTGCTGTTCCGCCTCGTTGATAAAAGTGGACATTGTGAACGTATCCTTCCATCACATGCTAAAGGCCTTTCTGTGTTCTCTCACACTTTCCCGTCCAAATGACTATGAGGGGTGGGGCCTGAGGAGGTGTGTGTGTGTGTGTGTGTGTGTGTTACAAGAGTGTGTGTGTTAGGGGCTCAAAACCTGCTGGTTGGGTTTGTATTGGTTCTGAGTGAGTGTGTGTGTTTATTGATCATGTCACCTGTGAGTGTGTGTGTGTGTGTGTGTGTGTGTGTGTGTGTGTGTGTGCTGGCTATGTGTTTATTGCTCGTGTGTGTGTGTGTGTGTTTATTGGTCATGTGTTTTTATGTGTTATTGTCAGCTGAGTAACCTCAACCTGGGCTCCGGCCAATAAAACAGCAGAGCTCTTTCATCCAACCAATCAGATGTGGCCTGAGGGCAGAGCAGGAAGTGAGGGATCCCTGTGACATCACCAGTGTGTCAGCAGACCGCATGTACCTCTCCTCATGGGAGAGACAGACACGCATACACACACACAGCACATACACACACACTCATACACACACACACAGCACATACACACACGCTCATACACACACACACACACACAGCACATACACACACGCTCATACACACACACAGAGCACATACACATACAGCACACACACACGCTTGGGGGGGCACTGATCATAGGCCGTCTCTCTCTCACCATCTCTCCCTCTCTCTTCCCATCTCTCCCTCCCCATCTCTCTCTCTCCCCCCATCTCTCTCTCTCTCCTCATCTCTCTCTCTCTCTCTCTCTCTCTCTCTCTCTCTCTCGCCCACTGGCCTCCTGATGGGCTCTGTGGTCCTGTTATCTAAGGATCTGAGCTTATTATTCAGACTAAAGAATGAAGGCAACGAGATGAGAGTTGTGTCCAGTAACGGATGACCCAAATGAGAGTTGTGTCCAGTGTAACGGATGACCCAAATGAGAGTTGTGTCCAGTGTAACGGATGACCCAAATGAGAGTTGTGTCCAGTGTAATGGATGACCCAAAATGAGAGCTGTGTCCAGTGTAACGATGACCCAAATGAGAGTTGTGTCCAGTGTAACGGATGACCCAAATGAGAGTTGTGTCCAGTGTAACGGATGACCCAAATGAGAGTTGTGTCCAGTGTAACGGATGACCCAAATGAGAGTTGTGTCCAGTGTAACGGATGACATAGTGTAACAGACGTGTCTGTAGTCAGGCTGATTGTGCCCAGTGTAACGGACGTGTCTGTAGTCAGGCTGATTGTGTCCAGTGTAACGGACGTGTCTGTAGTCAGGCTGATTGTGCCCAGTGTAACGGACGTGTCTGTAGTGATTGTGTCCAGTGTAACGGACGTGTCTGTAGTCAGGCTGATTGTGTCCAGTGTAACGGACGTGTCTGTAGTGATTGTGTCCAGTGTAACGGACGTGTCTGTAGTCAGGCTGATTGTGTCCAGTGTAACGGACGTGTCTGTAGTCAGGCTGATTGTGTCCAGTGTAACGGACGTGTCTGTAGTGATTGTGTCCAGTGTAATGGACGTGTCTGTAGTGATTGTGTCCAGTGTAACGGACGCGTCTGTAGTGATTGTGTCCAGTGTAACGGATGTGTCTGTAGTGATTGTGTCCAGTGTAACGGACGCGTCTGTAGTGATTGTGTCCAGTGTAACGGACGTGTCTGTAGTGATTGTGTCCAGTGTAACGGATGCCAGTCTTTCCGCAGGACCTGGCCAGTGCTCGGCCTTTGTCTCCCCCTAGAGGTGGAACAGGGTGTTTGTGACCAGAGTGTGTTAAGTGTGATGTGTGTAGTGTGTAGTCAAAAACTCTGCTTCCTTTCACAAAGCGCTGCTAAGAATTCATAAAACCGTTTTTTAATTTTTATTTTCTCCCTCTCTTCTCTCTATCTCTCTCTCCATTTCTCTTTCTCCATCTCTCTCTCTCCATCTCTCTCCCTCTCTCCCTCTCTCCATCTCTTTCTCCATCTCTCTCTCCATCTCTCTCTCTCTCTCTCTCTCTCCCTCTGTGCAGGGTAAGCCCTACATGTTTGACCGAGTACTCCAGTCCAACACCACGCAGGAGCAAGTTTATAATGCCTGTGCTCAAAAGATTGTCAAAGGTGAGTCTCACACACACACACACACACTCACACACACACACACACACACAAATATACCGTAATTTCCCGACTATGCAAACGTTCTTCAGCTATGAGGTTAATACATGGGGGCAGTTAATATGGTATTAATATGGCTTTGTCTTTTTAACTTGCATAAAACACTGTCCTGCGGTTTATACACAGTGTGGCTAATACACAGGACAATACTGTAACATTTGAACTGCCCTGTGTTACTAGATGTCCTGTGGGATTAACATTTGAACTGTCCTGTGTTGCTAGATGTCCTGTGGGATTAACATTTGAACTGTCCTGTGTTGCTAGATGTTCTGGACGGCTATAACGGGACCATTTTTGCATACGGACAGACGTCCTCTGGCAAGACGCACACCATGGAGGTGAGACACACACACACAAAATCAACACTTCACACACACACTATTGCAGAGTTACACAGGGTTACACTGCACTCACACACACACAAACACACACTATTGCAGAGTTGCACAGGGTTACACTGCACTCACACACACACACACACAATAATAACACAATAATACACACACACACACACACTATTGCAGAGTTGCACAGGGTTACACTGCACTCACACACACACTATTGCAGAGTTGCACAGGGTTACACTGCACTCACACACACACACAATACCACACACACACACACACACACACACACACACACACACACACACTATTGCAGAGTTGCACAGGGTTACACTGCACTCACACACACACTATTGCAGAGTTGCACAGGGTTACACTGCACTCACACACACACACACACACACTATTGCAGAGTTACACAGGGTTACACTGCACTCTTAATCAACACTTCACACACACACACACTATTGCGTAGTTACACAGGGTTACACTGCACTCTTAAACAACACCACACACACACACACACTATTGCATAGTTACACAGGGTTTCACTGCACTCTTAAACAACACTGCACCACACACACACACACACACACACACACTATTGCAGAGTTACACAGGGTTACACTGCACTCTTAAACAACACTGCACACCTACAATTCACTGTACAGTTTAACACTATGCTGTTAACCAGGCTAAATAACATGATGTGGTGTGTGTGTGACTGGTGTGTATGATGTGTGTGTGAGTGTGTGTGTGTGTGGTGTGTGTGAGTGGTGTGTGTATGTGTTACAAATACAGGTTTCTCATGTGATTGTGACTGATCACGACTGTTTAAGTGGGAAGGGCTCTAATTTTCTCTCTTAGGGTAACCTGCATGACACAGACTGCATGGGCATCATCCCTAGGATTGTGCAGGACATTTTCAACTACATCTACTCAATGGACGAGAACCTGGAGTTTCACATCAAGGCAAGTACACACACACACACACACACACACACACCACATCTACTCAATGGACGAGAACCTGGAGTTTCACACTCATACATATGACCTGTACTGACCTGGATGTGTTGCTCCCTTCAGGTGTCCTACTTTGAGATCTACCTGGATAAGATCCGTGACCTGCTGGATGGTGAGTCCCCCACACACACACACACACACACTCACACACACACACACACACACACTCACACACTCACTAGTCTTAATGACGTACTCACACAGGCCATGGTTCACTTGTACCGTGCGTACATTTCTATCTCGTTTTTGGTCCACACTCACACTGCATACAATCAAACTGCTGCTGTGCTCTCCCTCCCTCTCCCCCCCCCCTCTCTCCCTCTCTCTCCTCCCTCTCTCTCCCTCCCTCCCTCCCTCCTCAGTGTCGAAGACAAACCTGTCTGTGCACGAGGACAAAAACCGGGTTCCCTACGTCAAGGTAATAAAGGAATAAGGAGGATGTTCCACTGCTAGAGTCATCAGTCACCTGCATACTCCAGTCACCACCATAGAAATGCTGCTGTAATGTGGGGTGTGTGTGTGTGTGTGTGTGTGTGTGTGTGTGTGTGTGTGTGTGTGTGTGTGTGTGATGACTAGGGCTGCACGGAGCGTTTTGTCTGCAGTCCTGAGGAAGTGATGGACACCATCGATGAGGGCAAGTCCAACAGACATGTAGCAGTTACAAGTGAGTACACACACACACACCACACACACACACACACACACCACACACACACACACACCACACACACACACACACCACACACACTTTTATACACACACACACACACACTCAGATGAGTGATGCTGTTGCTATGGAAGGGTTAGCTGACTAGCTCTGCATGGGCTAAATGAATGGGCCTAGTCTGGCATGCACATTTACCCCAAAGTTTTAGCAAGTTACTCTATTTTCATCAGTCTCTGTGTGTGTGTGTCTTTGTGTGTGTGTATGTGTATGTGCGTTTCTCTGTGTGTGCTTGTTTGTGTGTGTGTGTGTGTGTGTCTGTATGTATGTGCGTTCCTGTGTGTGTGTGTGTGTGTGTCAGACATGAACGAGCACAGCTCCAGGAGTCACAGTATCTTCCTGATCAACGTGAAGCAGGAGAACACGCAGACAGAACAGAAGCTCAGCGGCAAACTCTACCTGGTGGATCTGGCTGGCAGTGAAAAGGTAACGTGTGTGTGTGTGTGAACTCTACCTGGTGGATCTGGCTGGCAGCGAAAAGGTAACGCTGTGTGTGTGTGTGTGTGTGTGTGTGAACTCTACCTGGTGGGTCTGGCTGCCAGTGAAAAGGTAACACTGTGTGTGTGTGTTTTTGTGAAGGTCTTCACCTAAATGCTGAAGTAATTTTGTTAAATGTCTGACTGTCCATGTTTAATAATATGTAGCACCTGTGTTAGAGAATAGGTAGAGGATTAATGAAATTCTATATGTGTATGTATTTGTGTGTGTGTGTGTATTTGTGTGTGTGTGTGTGCTTGTGTGTGTGTGTGCGTGCATGTGCGTGTGTGTGTAGGTCAGTAAGACCGGTGCTGAGGGAGCGGTTCTGGACGAGGCCAAGAACATCAATAAGTCTTTATCATCACTAGGCAACGTCATCTCTGCACTGGCCGAGGGTTCGGTGAGATGCTACACACACGCTCACACACACACACATACACACACATACCAACCACACACACACACACACACACACTCATACTCAACTAACTACACACACTCATGCACACGCTGATGCCAACCACACACACACTCACGCACAGCCATACCAACCACACGCACACTGATACCCACCACACGCGCACACACACTCACACTCATACCTATCTCACACACACACACACACACACTCATACCAACCACACACACACACACACTCATACCAACCACACACACACACACACACACACACACACACTCATACCAACTACACACACACTCAAGCACATGCTGTGTGTGTTTTGTGTGTGTCGTGGTCAGGGCTACGTGCCGTACAGAGACAGTAAGATGACCAGGATCTTGCAGGACTCTCTGGGAGGAAACTGCAGAACCACCATCGTCATCTGCTGCTCCCCCTCATCCTACAATGAGTCCGAGACCAAATCTACCCTCATGTTTGGACAGAGGTACACACACACACACACACACGCACACACACGCACACACACTGTGCTCCCCGTCCTCCTACAACAAGACCGAGACCAAAGCTACACTCATGTTTGGACAGAGGTACACACACACACACACACACACCGTTCATCGTCTGTGTGTCATACCATTGTGTGCATAAGTGAATAGCAATTGTGTTTAGTTTTGAATTGTTGGTGCGTGTGTGTGTGTGTGTGTTTGTGTGCATGCAGAGCGAAGACGATTAAGAACACAGTGTGTGTGAATGTGGAGCTGACTGCTGAGCAGTGGAAGAAGAAGTACGAGAGAGAGAAGGAGAAGAACAAAACGCTCCGCAACACCATCACCTGGCTGGAGAACGAACTCAACCGCTGGAGAAATGGTACTGACACACACACACACACACACACACACACACCTCCGCAACACCATCACCTGACTGGAGAACGAACTCAACCGCTGGAGAATGGTACACACACATACACACATACACACACACTCCGCAACACCATCACCTGGCTGGAGAACGAACTCAACCACTGGAGAAACGGTATTGATACTACGCATACGCGAGTATGATAAAAGGCTAGCAGCTTATTGTTTGTGTGTGTGTGTTTGCATTAGATGAGCGTGCCTAATGGATTAGCAGTATGATAAAGAGAAGGCTAATGCTTATGTGTGTGTGTGTGTGTGTAGGTGAGAGCGTGCCTGTGGATGAGCAGTATGATAAAGAGAGGGCTAACGCTTGTGTGTGTGTGTAGGTGAGAGCGTGCCTGTGGATGAGCAGTATGATAAAGAAGGGGTGCCCATTATTGTGTATTGATGAAGCGTGCCTGTGGATAGCAGCATGATAAAGAGAGGCTAACGCTTGTGTGTGTGTGTGTAGGTGAGAGCGTGCCTGTGGATGAGCAGTATGATAAAGAGAGGCTAACGCCAGTGTGTGTGTGTAGGTGAGACGCGCCTGTGGATGTTGGTATGATAAAGCAGAGACGCTGGTGTGTGTGTGTGTAGGTGAGAGCGCCTGTGCTAGCGGCTTGTGTGTGTGTGTGTGGGTGAGAGCGCTTATTGGTGTGTGGGTGAGCGTGCCTGTGGATGAGCAGTATGATAAAGAGAAGGCGAACGCTGAGGTGCTGGATAACGCGCTAAACGATAAGACCGCCTCCACGCCCTCATTACCCAGCATTCCCTCCATCCCCGGGGTGCCTGGGGCCCGCCTGTCCGACGCCGAGAGGGACAGCGAGCTCGCCAAGCTCTATAAGCAGCTGGACGATAAGGTACACACACACACACACACACACATTCATACTCCCCACACTCACAGGTTCACCCACTCCCTGGATATATTGGGGGGGGTTCCTGTTCAGTATATGATCAGGTTAGATCGGTTGTTGGTTTCTGCTTAGGAATGGCCTGTGTCATTTTGGCATTTGAGTGAGAGAAAAGAGACGAGTGGGAATCAGCTAGTCACGTCCCCCGGCCATGAACCCGGGTCGCCGGGATCGCAAACCTGCAGCTTGACCGCAAGGTCAAGGAGCCCGGCTAGTATGCCAGTCAGAGCTCATACACAATCATCACAACCAGCACTCCGCAGCAGAGCTGAATAGAGTGGGATGCGCTGGTCAGTGTTGATTAGATTGGGGTTAGCTAGTCAGTGTTGATTAGAGTGGGGTTAGCTAGTCAGTGTTGATTAGAGTTGGGTTAGCTTGTCAGTGTTGATTGGAGTTGTCAGTGTTGATTAGAGTGGTCAGTGTTAATTAGAGTGGGGTTAGCTAGTCAGTGTTGATTAGAGTGGGGTTAGCTAGTTGATGGCTCATGTCCTGTAAATGGATTGAGCCAGTCCTGGACTAGAGAACTCAAATTAAATAATAATAATAGATATACATGCCAAAAAATAGAGCAAAAAATCCATCCCAATATTCTATGTCTGCTGTGATGTGTGTTATACCAGCTTGATCCCTACTGGAAAAGTCAGAGCACATTTACAATAACCTCCCTCCCTCTGCTCTCCCACTCACAATCTCTCTCCCTCTCTCTCTCTCCCTCCCTCTCTCTCTCTCCCTCCCTCCCTCCCTCCCTCTCTCCCCCCTCTCCCTCTCTCCCTCCCTCTCTCTCACTCTCTAGGATGATGAGATTAACCAGCAGTCTCAGCTCACAGAAAAACTCAAGGAGCAGATGCTCGATCAGGAAGAGGTGTGTGTGTGTCTGCCTAGGTCTTTCTGTGTGTTGTATGTCTGGCTGTGCGTGTGTGTATGAGCATTTAATGTCATACAGGTGTGTGTGTTGTATCACCCCCAACCTGTTGTGCTGTATATTTGTTTTTTTGTGTGTGATTGTAACTGCTAACCTGTGTGTGTGTGTGTGTGTGTGTGTGTGTGTGTGTGTAAGGCAGGTGTGTGTGTGTGTGTGTGTTTGTATCTGCTAACCTGTGTGTGTGTGTGTGTGTGTGTGTGTGTGTGTGTAGGTGAGAGCGTGCCTGTGGATGAGCAGTATGATAAAGAGAGGGCTAACGCTTGTGTGTGTGTGTGTAGGTGAGAGCGTGCCTGTGGATGAGCAGTATGATAAAGAGAGGGCTAACGCGTGTGTGTGTGTGTGTGTAGGTGAGAGCGTGCCTGTGGATGAGCAGTATGATAAAGAGAGGGCTAACGCTTGTGTGTGTGTGTGTAGGTGAGAGCGTGCCTGTGATGAGCAGTATGATAAAGAGAGGGCTAACGCCAGTGTGTGTGTGTAGGTGAGGCGTGCCTGTGGATGAGCAGTATGATAAAGAGAGGGCTAACGCCAGTGTGTGTGTGTAGGTGAGAGCGTGCCTGTGGATTAGCAGTATGATAAAGAGAAGGCTAATGCTTATGTGTGTGTGTGTGTGTGTAGGTGAGAGCGTGCCTGTGGATGAGCAGTATGATAAAGAGAGGGCTAACGCTTGTGTGTGTGTGTGTAGGTGAGAGCGTGCCTGTGATGAGCAGTATGATAAAGAGAGGGCTAACGCCAGTGTGTGTGTGTAGGTGAGAGCGTGCCTGTGATGAGCAGTATGATAAAGAGAGGGCTAACGCCAGTGTGTGTGTGTAGGTGAGGCGTGCCTGTGGATGAGCAGTATGATAAAGAGAGGGCTAACGCCAGTGTGTGTGTGTAGGTGAGAGCGTGCCTGTGGATGAGCAGTATGATAAAGAGAGGGCTAACGCTTGTGTGTGTGTGTGTAGGTGAGAGCGTGCCTGTGGATGAGCAGTATGATAAAGAGAGGGCTAACGCTTGTGTGTGTGTGTGTAGGTGAGAGCGTGCCTGTGGATGAGCAGTATGATAAAGAGAGGGCTAACGCCAGTGTGGGTGTGTGTGTTTGTATCTGCTAACCTGTGTGCTGTATATTTGTTTTTTTGTGTGTGATTGTAACTGCTAACCTGTGTGTGTGTGTGTGTGTGTGTGTGTGTGTGTGCGTGTGTGTGTGTGTGTGTGCGTGTGTGCGTGTGCGTGCGTGCGTGCGTGCGTGCGTACGTATACGTGTATACGTGTGTTTTGTATCTGCTAACGTGTGTGCTGTACATCTGGCTCTGTGTGTGTAGCTGCTAGCGTCGTCCCGGCGTGACCACGAGAGCCTGCAGGGGGAGCTGTCGCGCCTGCAGCAGGAGAACGAGGCCAGCAAGGAGGAGGTGAAGGAGGTGCTGCAGGCCCTGGAGGAGCTCGCCGTCAACTACGACCAGAAGAGCCAGGAGGTGGAGGAGCGCAGCCGCCAGTTTGAGGCCCTCAGCGAGGAGCTGAACCAGAAATCAGTACGTCACACACACACACACACACACACACACACACACACACACACACACACAGACTCTCGTAAGGTAACATGGTGCGTCCTGTCTCTAGATCATCCTGACGTCCATCGACTCTGAGCTGCAGAAGCTGAAGGAGATGACCAATCACCAGAAGAAGCGCGTCACCGAGATGATGTCATCACTGCTCAAAGACCTGGCCGAGATCGGCATTGCTGTGGGCAACAACGATATCAAGGTAAAGACCTCATAGAGGCAAGAGATTGGCGTTGCTGTGGGCAACAACGATATCAAGGTAAAGACCTCATAGAGGCAAGAGATATCGATCGATGAGGCAAGAGATATCAAGGTAACGACCAAGAGTCAAAGGGCAAGGGGTCACAGCAAGGAATGGAACTGAATCTCTCCCTGTTGCTGTCTCTCTCTCCTCTGCCCCCACCTCTACCTCTGTCCTCTCTCCCTTTCTCTCTCTCTCTCCCCCTTCTCCCCTCCCCCCCCCCTCCATCCAGCAGCATGAGGCCAGTGGTGTGATGGATGAGGAGTTCACGGTGGCGCGTCTCTACATCAGCAAGCTCAAGTCGGAGGTGAAGAGCATGGTGAAGCGCTGCCGCCAGCTGGAGAACCGCGAGAGCCCGACTCAACAAGAAGATAGGCGAGGCGACAAAGGGGCTGGCAGCCTGCCAATACATCTCGCGGAATAAACATCGCACGCTGCTAATGTTGACTATAAACAGCTACGCATCTCGCAGGTACGCTTATCCGCACCGCTGCTAATGTTGACTATAAACAGCTACGCATCTCGCAGGTACGCTTATCCGCACCGCTGCTAATGTTGACTATAAACAGCTCGCATCGCGAATGTAAACTTATCGCTGCCCCAATGTTGACTATAAACAGCTCACATCTGCGCCCAGTGCGGCTTATCCGCACCGCTGCTAATGTTGACTATAAACAGCTACGCATCTCGCAGGTCGCTTATCCGCACCGCTGTTAATGTTGACTGTTCAGGTTTTTCTTGGGGTTCATTATACCATGCACCTTAAAAAGGTTCCCAACAGCCCCACAATACCACAGCCCCTCCACCTGAATATAATAAATAAAAACAGCCCCACAATATCACAGCCCCTCCACCTGAATATAATAAATAAAAACAGCCCCACAATACCACAGCCCCTCCACCATAATTCTCATCAGGCATGGGGTTCTTTTCAGTGTAGTCATTCTTCTATGTACACCAAACCCACCAAACCCTACTAGTGCATATGGAAACAAAGAGGAAGGAGGAAGTGGTAATATTGGGACAGGGCCATGTCTTAAGACATCATATAGCACTCTACTACTGCACTACACAGGGACAGGGCATGTCTTATGACTTCATCATATAGCACTCTACTACTGCACTACACAGGGTTCCCACAGGTCATGGCATATCTGGAATATCATGGAAATTTCATAGTCTATTGCAGACATGGAAAGTCATGGAATTGTATCATTTGGGGGGCAAAGTCATGGAATATCAAGGAAT
>NC_063207.1:2589338-2624338 GCF_017589495.1 Alosa alosa | reverse complement strand
CACACACACACACACCCCAAAACACACAGACTCACACCCCAAAACACACAGACTCACACCCCAAAACATACACACACATCCACATCCCAAAACACACCCACACACCCCAAAACACACCCACAACACCCCAAAACACACAGACTCACACCCCAAAACACAGACTCACACCCCAAAACACAGACTCACACCCCAAAACACACACACACCCCCAAAACACACACCAAACACACACACACCAAAACACACACACCAAAACACATACACACCAAAACACATACACACACACACCAAAACACATACACACACACACTAAAACACATACACACACACACACACACACCAAAACACATACACACACACACACCAAAACACACACACACACCCAAAACACACACTCACACACACCAAAACACACACACACCCCAAACATACACACACACATCCACATCCCAAAACACACACACACACCCCAAAACACACCCACAACACCCCAAAACACACACAGACTCACACCCCAAAACACAGACTCACACCCCAAAACACACACACACACACCCCAAAACACACACACACCCCAAAACACACCCCAAAACACACACACCAAAACACACACACACCAAAACACATACACACCAAAACACATACACACACACCAAAACACATACACACACACTAAAACACATACACACACACACACACACACCACCAAAACACATACACACACACACACAAAACACATACACACACACCAAAACACACACACACTAAAACACACACTCACACACACAAAGGAGACACACACACCCCAAAACACACACACACACACACCCCACCCCAAAACACACACACCCCCAAAAACAAACACACTCCTCACATACACACACACACATAAACACACACACATATACACACACACACCCCCAAAACACACACACACACACACACATATGCACACACAGTCACACACAGTCACACAGTGTGTTCTTTATAGGTGTAGATGCTTATTTCTGAGGGGACAAAGCTTGTTGACTCCTCCTGCCACTGATCAGCCAATCAGAAGAGCAGCAGGACAAGACTAGCTAATAAGCAATGACATGAAATGTCACTTTTATTTTCTGTATGTGAGAAGGAGCGAGTGTGTGTGAGAGACAAGGAAGTGCATGCGCACGCACAGTACACACACACACACAGAGACCTGATTCCACTAAAGGAGAACATGCCTGAATTGTACTACTCTAACAAACACACTTCACACAGAGGCATAGCACACACACACTACACATCCTAAAGCCTTGCATTGTACACTCCAAATAATCATTGTCATTTTTGGACCAGAGTTTGAGAAATAAACCAATCAGTGAACAGATAGCTGCTTTTTTTATTACTATGTAATAGTAACATCCTTTCTAACTGACAGGGGGTTCCACCAATGGGTAAAGGCACCGGAGCATTCCGAGAGAGGCGGGGAGGTTGCGATTGGATGAGAGAGGGTTAGGGCGGGCTTTGGATGGACTGCATGTTGTAAATGTGTGTGTGATTAAATCATGATGACAAATGTCTACAGTGTGCTGTTTGTGTTTTCTACCACTTCCACAATACAGGGTGGCCAAAGTCAAAACAAATAAAAAACACATCAAATGGAATACCCATGACTAGTTTATTTTGCAAAGTTAACATATTCCTTCATTTGACTTTTGTTGAAAGTGACTTTCACACAAGCAGACAACAGTTTTTTTTCTTACCTCTTAACACAGCAGCATACATTACACAGTTGACTAATTTAATTCAGGGTTCTTGCAGGTTTCAATAAGTCAAATTTAAGACCTTTTAAGACCATAAAGATTGAAATTTAAGACCACCACACACACACAGAGACCTGATTCCACTAAAGGAGAACATGCCTGAATTGTACTACTCTAACAAACACACTTCACACAGAGGCATAGCACACACACACACACAGAGACCTGGATTCCACTAAAGGAGAACATGCCTGAATTGTACTACTCTAACAAACACACTTCACACAGAGGCATAGCACACACACACTACACACATTCTAAAGGCTTGCATTGAACACACACACACTACACACACACACATACACTCACACACACACACCAGAATATGACTTGAACCCTTAAGTGTCGGAGAACCCTTTCAGACCACCTCAAACATCTCCTCATCTGTCTGTAGATCGGCTAGTCATGCCTGGCAGCTGATCTGCTTCATCTGAGCTCTGCTCGTCCAGCCTGAATGCTGAGGCTGTTGCAATAGCCAGTGTGGTCGCTGATCGTAATGTCGGGTCTGACTGCTGCCCATCCTGGACAGGCCGTTAAAGTTGTGGTCTGGGTCAGCTGAAGGTCATTCAGAGGTCAGATGAAGGTCACTTGTGTCATCTGAAAGTCATACTCCCATTGCTACACAGGCTGTCTGGTGCCTATGACTGTGTGTGTGTTTTAATTCAATGTCACGCCAGTCCCTACATCTCTTTAACGGTTAAACAAACACACACTGAAACTGTATTCAATGCCGTGCTAGTACACACACACACACACACACACACAGTCACACACAGTCACACACAGTCACACAGTGTGTTCTTTATAGGTGTAGATGCTTATTTCCTGGAGGGGACAAAGCTTGTTCGGCTCCTCCTGCCACTGATCAGCCAATCAGAAGAGCAGCAGGACAAGACTAGCCAATAAGCAATGACATGAAATGTCACTTTTTATTTTCTGTATGTGAGAAGGAGCGAGTGTGTGTGTGAGAGGACAAGGAAGTGCATGCGCACGTACAGTACACACACACACACACACACACACACACACACACCAGTCAGATCCATATTTTTCTGCACTAGACAGCTGTGTTTGTGGCCCACAGACACACACACACACACACACACACACACAGAGACCTGGATTCCACTAAAGGAGAACATGCCTGAATTGTACTACTCTAACAAACACACTTCACACAGAGGCATAGCACACACACACTACACACATCCTAAAGGCTTGCATTGAACATAAACACATACACACTACACACATTCTAAAGGCTTGCATTGAACACACACACACTACACACATCCTAAAGCCTTGCATTGTACACTCCAAATAATCATTGTCATTTTTGGACCAGAGTTTGAGAAATAAACCAATCAGTGAACAGATAGCTGCTTTTTTTATTACTATGTAATAGTAACATCCTTTCTAACTGACAGGGGGTTCCACCAATGGGTAAAGGCACCGAGCATTTCTGAGAGGAGGGGAGGTTGCGATTGGATGAGAGAGGGTTAGGCTGGCTTTGGATGGACTGCATGTTGTAAATGTGTGTGTGATTAAATCATGATGACAAATGTCTACAGTGTGCTGTTTGTGTTTTCTACCACTTCCACAATACAGGGTGGCCAAAGTCAAAACAAATAAAAAACACATCAAATGGAATACCCATGACTAGTTTATTTTGCAAAGTTAACATATTCCTTCATTTGACTTTTTGTTGAAAGTGACTTTCACACAAGCAGACAACAGTTTTTTTTTCTTACCTCTTAACACAGCAGCATACATTACACAGTTGACTAATTTAATTCAGGGTTCTTGCAGGTTTCAATAAGTCAAATTTAAGACCTTTTTAAGACCATAAAGATTGAAATTTAAGACCTACACAACGCATTACCAAAAAATATTCAAATCAAAGAAATTCTGAAAAAATGATTGAAAAGTCGTTGAAAAAGCATTAATTTAATTTACAGATAAAACAATCAAACTAGTAACCTTCCACACCCAACGCCTACAACCCAACTGATTTTACATTGCTCACTTGTAAGGGAAAAATATCTGTGTCACGCACCAAATGCCCTAAACCTTAAGCCCAAAATGAAAATAATCTAAAACAAACTAGCCCTCAAATAGAATAGATTTCAGCAAGGAAGTCAAAAATGAGACGAGTTGAAACTGGGTGTGAAAGTGTGTTTTGGGTGGACACTGAAGCTGAAACCACCCAAAGATGATCAAAAGCCCTCCTAAAGATATAGTATTAATATGCGTCCAAATCCACTTCCATTATTCTCTGTTGAATTGCTCACGGAGTACTTATCTCGCACAAGTCGCACAGACGTCACTTGAAAGAGCGAAACTGGAGCTTTCGAATGATGTTAGCGGCTAGTGCTGATAAACAGTTTGCATTTTGCGGCTAGCTTATGTTTCTCTGCATGCTCTGGCTTGTGACTCCAGCGCCTTCACACCCAGAGTCCCTAACTGAATAGTTTTTTTGCAAAGTTTGCAGCGAGCCTCGTACCTGGAGCTGGGTACCACTTGTAACCAACAGCAGACATCGCTGTGATCTAGCCAGTGTTGCCACAGTTACCTTGAAAAAGTAACCTGATTACTCCTTTAAAAAGTAACTTAGTTACTTTTAAAATCAAGTAATCAGTAAAGTAACTGAGTTAGATTACAAGTTACTTTATTAGTTACTTTTCAGCAGCTGCCGACAACACCCCCAATCCTCAACAACATAAAAATGACAACCGGTTTTGCCAATACTCACTTAATTGGAAATGCATTTTAACAGTAATGTCAACAATGCAGACATCCGAACCTGAAAAAAAAGTAATTTTAGGGAGGTAGCCCTTTGGCCTACTTAGATACTGAAATTCAGATGTTTGTTCAATAATGTCTAGTCAGTACACCAAATAAGGAAGGCCTATAGATAGAAATTGTGATGATCGAATATGTAGATTTTGGTAGTTTGGGCTTTTCATTTTCAAAAAGAGAACAAACGGGAGAGTGCGGTGTTTACAAAGAAAAGACTTTTCATGTAGCCTTGGCAACTAGCCATTTAGTATAGGCCTGAATAATAGCAAATTAAATGACACTTGTTAAACTCACCTCAACAAGTCTTATGCAGCCATGGGCAATTCTACAAACAGTGCAGTGTGCAAGACTATCATTATGTTTTACTCTTATGAGACAAGGGTACACTTTTGTGTAGTCTGATGTGAAAACTCTGCCATGACGCTCCTGTTCCTAGATACACTGAGCTGATTAATTTAGTTCGGGAGAAAAAAGATAAAAGCCCACTTACACTGAAAATTGATTGGTTGATTTAGCAAAACAGACACACGCACCACCCCTCTCTCTCTCCCTCTCCATCGTGTGCACGCTAAACTCGGATGCACATGCGATTTTAATTCCCGGTCTGGCTTGCGCGCTCTTGTTCGTTCTAGTTTCCGGGAGATTTTATCTAATTGCGGGCGTCAGGAAGCCGCTATCGGGAGACTCCCAGAACTTCGGGAGACTTGGGATGTCTAGCTAGACAGCACTTTGTCACCAGCACGAGTGTACAACGTACCTTAATGTTATCATGTTTAGCGGACACAAACTCAAAATAATGACTGTATAGCTAAAATGCGCATCTCTCCTCCCTCTATTGTTGTTTATGTTTGTGTTGCTGCGTGGTATTACACGTGAGTCATCATGCTGAAAACGTGAGCGTTAATCCCAGAGACAAGAAAAAAGCAAAGAATATATCTTTTACTAAGGTAAATGACAAAAATAGTAGGCCTAACGCACATTGACTTGGATAAGTAACTTTAATCTGATTGCTAGAAATAGTAGCGCGTTAGACTCGCTACCGAAAAAAGTGGTCAAAATAGAGTAACGCGGCATCACTGGATCTAGCCATGTCTCGTTGAAAGTAGGCCTACACTTTCCCATTTTCCACACGTAGCCGAACTTTAACAAATTCTGAGGAGACGCAGACGTAGGCTATTTTGCGGGCAGGTATTGCATTTATCACAGGATTTGTAGATTTATCACTGCGTAGGCTACGTACCAACACCAATATCCCCCAGAAAGAACAACACACACTGAACCAATGTTCTGAGCATTCTGCTGGTTTTGTTACAAAGGTAGCTAAGACGCTAGAGCTCTGCTTTGCAAGCTATGACTCAATACTTTTTTGCTACTTTCTGCGGCCAGCGTTTCTGGAAATGAACGATGGTAAAATATTTGTTAGACCTGACTAAATGAATTCTAAGACCTCGGAATGAAAATCTGGCCGTTTTTTAGACGTTTTAAGGCCTTAAATTTAAAGTTCTGAATTTTAGGCTTTTTAAGACCCCGCGGGAACCCTGTTAATTTGACAAGTTCACCACGGTCTACCTGCATACATTGGCAGTAGCCACTTTTGGATTCATTCATTTGGTTGGTTGAAATTGCTGCCAGTGATCTACATGTTTAAAATTTGTTCAAAATATCTGTCCAACTGAAATGCACAAATATAATTTAAAAAAAGGGATCCACACAGCGCAGGACAGAAGCACAGTCCTAGTACTGATTATTTCCAGAATTACTTCAACACCAACTAATCTGGTTTGGATTTAATTATATTGGCATCTTATTTCATTCAAAGTGACTTGCAAAGAATTGTAAGGGATCCTGGTCCTTCTCCGAGTCCCTATGTTCTCTCTGTGTTGCGGATGCCTCATGTCCGGCACAGGTCACCTGATGGTCAGTCGTGTCCTCCACGTCTCTCACAGGTGACGTTTTCATGCCCACTATAGACACATTGTTACAGCTGAGCTCCCGGTCCCTTAGTCTAGTGCACGGGTCAGCAGGCTTACTGCAGCGTTTCCTTTGAGAGAGATAACAACACAAGCATGGTGAATGGTACGCGGCTCGTACAATATGGGGCGAAATGTGCCTAAGCGAGCCAAAAAACGCGAAACTAAACGCTTTTCAGCCTGCGCGCTTTCTGCCCTTCACTTAAGTCTGTAATTTACGCGCCATGAAGCCAGATTTGCGCTATGGGTGGAGCTACAAAATCCAGGCATTTCTTATGTATACAACTCTTGCGCGCATTCTGCTACTGGCTTAAGAACCTTTCCAGCTATGCACGTCTGAGGGCTGTATTAAGGTCGAGCGCCACTACAAGGTGAAACATCATATTGCTCAATGTCGGCAGTAGGACTAGTTCTATGGTGGTTACTCATAACGTTACAAATTAACATTACAGTATCAAATTTGGTGCTTAATATGCTGATACAGCTTTACGCTGCTATTATATCGGACATGTTCAGCAAGAAAAGAAGCATCTGACTGTCCCAGATCAATGTGCCAAATTTCAAGACGTTTTACGCTGAGACGTTAACAGTTGGGCCATAGGCTACCATAGACTTCCATAGCGGAAGAAAGTTGCATAATCATCATCATAATAATAATGATAATAATAATAATAATATAACGTTTGAAGGTGTCAGGACGCCAAGAGTTGATCAGAGCAAGTTTTATTGGCTGAGAACGAGGGCAGGGACACAGACACAGAACACAATGCACACAGGGCAGGTCAAGAAGACACACACACTACACTAACAGGGGAGGTCCAGCCCCCCACACAAGAAGGAATACACATGAGGGGAAACTAAAAGGGACACATGTTACACTAAAGACACTAACCTTACACTTATAACTTAAGAGAATAACGACATAAACCCCCCAAATGTTCGCTCTCGTATCCCAGCATGCATTTTGCGGGAGAACGCTAACACTGTCTTTCTGCGCCGACGCTACAATAATAATAATAAAAAAGAAAAGGTAAAACACTAGGGCCTCCAATGATCGTTATATTATCGGCTGCAGTTATTACATTTTTAGAGGGTTTTTTTTTTAATAAAACACCATAATACCCAGTCAATAATTACATTACGTATTACATTATTGACAAAAAGTTATGATGTTATTGGTTCAGAAATGTTATTACATAATTGGCAATTTATTACGTTATTGGCTTTATTACATTAAAATAATTAGGCCTATGTTATTGGCCTTTATTACGTTATTGGCTGCTACACACCCCGTCACATTTATTATATTTCAGTCCATTATATTACAATGCACAAAACAAATGTACATGCCTGAGGTGGGCAAATATGATTTTTTTGGAGAGTGATCATGTCTTTAATGCTGTGGATACTTTGGGAAAAAAGTTGATAATTTTACAGTGGAAAAGGCACCTGCTTCATAGAACGCCCCAGTTCGGTATAAATACCCGTGAAGTGTGACTTTGCAGCCTGGACGCGTCCGCGCCTCCTTGAGTGAGCGGATGCCTTCCTCCAGCAGCAACCCCGACTCCCCATCTCGACTCCCATCAAAGATGGCGGCACCAAACCTGCCAGGCACAGCCAGTCCATAATTACCTTATTGGAGCACCACTAACTAGCTGGCTCTGATAAAGAGCTCACTAGACTGCTAACAAGCTAACTCTGATAAAGAGCTCACTAGACCACTAACGAGCTGGCTCTCATAAAGCGCTCACTAAAGAGCTCACTAGGCCACTAACAAGCTGGCTCTGATAAAGAGCTCACTACTAATAAGCTGGCTCTGATAAAGCGCTCACTAAAGAGCTCACTAGACCCTGAGCAACTTATTGATTATGAAAATGACTGTAATTACTCAAAAAACTACTCTAGTGGTTGCATGAACCACCCTACCCAGGGACGGAGGGAACCCTGCAGCTGTAAATCTCCTGCACTAACCCATGTGGATCATATGGGCTTACTGCACTAACCCATGTGGATGGGCTAACTGTATTGCACTTACTGGACTTCCCTTAACTGGGGGCAAGTGTGGATGAGGGTGAGGATCCTATTGGCCCAGATCTCAGTCAGGCAGCCCGTCGACAGAGTCACCTCCATCAGATCAGGCAGAGAGGACAGATGCGCCATTAGAGCATCCACACACTCATCGTACTCTGGACTGCTGCAGTATATAACACACACACACACAGTCATTTTCACAGGAATTTACACACGGCCTACTTAAGGTCAATAAAATCTGCTTCAGTTTAAAATGTTCAAGATGGAGATTCTTGAACTACGTTAGTTGGAAATGTTCAAGAAGGAGATTCCCACTTCTCTGCTGGGCGTCTCAGTGGATGAAAGGCCTGGAGGATCCTACTCAGGGTGGCGCTGGACATCTCCGCGGAGAACAGCAGGATGAGCTTCAGCCCTGAGCTCTCTGCCGCTGGGCCTGCAAAGTGGCCAATCAGCAGCCTAAAACCCAGAGAGGGACGGGACTATGATATTCATCATCACTGCATATGCTCACACAATCACTTTAGTTCTAAGTAAGGGATAACGGCCGCCGAGGTGTCCTGTTGGAATTAATGGACAAGGGTCAGAGGCAAAGAACTCCCCGACGTGCAGCGTCCGCCCAAGTCCATTAATTCCGTATAACAGGACACCTCGAAGGCCGTTATCCCGCTTATCAACCGGTTGCCACTATAGGCAGGCACTCAGCACACAGTGAAGTGAAGCACACACTAATCCAGTGGCGCTCGGGGAGCAGTGAGGGGTTAGGTGCCTTGCTCAAGGGCACTTCAGCCGTTCCTACTGGTCGGGGTTCGAACCGGCAACCCTCCGGTTACAAGTCTGAAGCGCTAACCAGTAAGCCACGGCTGCCCAATTGGAAAATGGACAAGGATATACAGTGATCTTTGCCTTGTGAGTGTTGAAGTCTTCAATAAGGACGTGAGATGCCGATTGAAACACATTCCACTCAGATAGCTGGCTACCAGGCTCATAAATCGCCTTTAATTGCAAACAGAAAATGTCTAGCTAGCATCATGTCATTACATGCTTCCATTTCCAAAGCAATGAAGGCTGTTTACCAACTTAATATTATTATGCATATCATTGTTAATGTGCTATAAATGTGGCACAAACAAACAGTCATTTGCCATTTAGGCTGTATTTCAATGGAGCTGGCAAAAGATCATCATCTGACTTCATGTGAGTTTTGGGATTTGTGGTATGTTAAGATGGCGAACTTAGATTTCTGCTGCATGGGAGCTAACTGTAGTGCAACTTGCCCTAATATATACTTATATCTCCCATATACTAAACACACACACACAGCATCTCCCATATACTAAACACAAACACACACACATCATCTCCCATTTACTCAACACACACACATCATCTATATAAGTAGTTAGCTTCGATTAGCACAAAGATGGCAGATTTGGGTCCTTCAGAGGCTTCAGAAGGATTTTTTTCTATTATTGTTTGCATTACAATGAATGAAGATTAATGTGAAAGAGAAATTGACGCACCCAAAATAGTTCTTCACTTTTCTCAGCACAAGAACAGAACAGAGACTCTCCGCTTGCCCAGCCTCCTCCGGTAGACCCACCCTGCCAAGCAGTACAGCACAGGGACAGCAATATATTTTACTGCAGAATTATTATATGGGAAGTGCATTACAATGTCAGCTGTAGCACCCCCTATGGACAGACCTTCATAAACGTTTAGTGTGCATCCAGAGAATGTAGAGACTGAGTAGAGACTTGGTTCTGTTTGGGTCTTACATCAGAACATATTGGCTATAGTATAATGATACAGGTCACATCTTAAAATGTGATTGACATGAAACAGTGTGACAAAACAAAAATCAGCATCCTTTGTTTTTGTCATTGTTTTTGAGCCAAATCATGAGTGCCCCTTTAAACAGCCAACATAGGCTACTATTATTATTGATTTCACAAGGGGAGAGCTCTAATGTTAATGGTGCCCTGCCACACAAAACCGTTTTTACTTGTATTTTTTTAAAATATGTTAGGTCCATATGTGTTTGTGTTATGTTGTGAATGTGAAAATAAACTGCTACCTCATCTGTCAGCTCTAGCCACTGAAAAGAAATAAGCGGAGAAATCAGGCCAATTATAAAGCTGCTCAGTCTGACGACATGGAATTGACTGAGCTCATTATTTATAAGCACGCCCAGTTGAGGCGCCCACAGAATTAGTCTAGCTCAGTGACAGTTTTCGTATGCCAGGATGTAATGGCTGAACGTCAACGGGCTTGTGCGCTATGCGAATACAACTTCAACAATGCATGTTGCCCAAGAACCCAGAGTTGAGGATCAAATGGATTCAGTTTCTTTTTTGGAATAATGCCAAAGCTGGAGCAGTAGGCTACCATCGCGGCAGTCTACGACCAGTGCCCAGTCCGTAAGTAAAATGCTATTGTCAACTCAAGGAAGTGATATGTTATACAGGTTTAATGCACTCGCTAGCCTAGCAGGTTTTATGCCCATTTGGACAATGCTAGCACTCGCTAGCCAAGCTAAGTTCATGCCATGAAGCTAAAATTAGTTGATAACAGCTGTCATTTTATGGACTAGCTGTTAGCCAATCAGAGTCAAGCAGCTTAGCTTGTTGAATATTAATGAAAACTGGCTGAAATTGAGCTGAGTCTTCCTGCAGGGTTTTTATACTACGCTAGAATGGCTTGAAACAAGGTAACCAAGGCATGTTTTCCACAAAAAATGTTACAGAGACATTACCACAAAGTAATGAAATACGTGTGGTAGGGCACCTTTAAGGTGACATCTCATACCCCACAAAATCCCCAATCTGAGTGTTCCTGTAGAACTGCAATAGTCTCTCAGCAGTGGTGAGGGTGATGGTCTTCACAGTGAGTCCAACTCTGCCCACAGACTTCTGCCTGTAGAGGGCGCTGAAGATCTGCTGCACACTCTCCTCTGACAGACTGCTGTGGAATGCACTGGTGGGGAGAGGACAGCATGCTAACGTGTTTCTAGGATAGACATGGTGGTTGCATTGTTTAATAAAAGTTGATAGAGTAAAAGTAGACAGTTGAATGTTGATAGTTTAAAAGTTGTTGATAGACATTTAATGAATGTTGATAGAAAGATAGTTTAATGAATGAACAGACACCTAGCCGATTGTGAGATGTTTGCTGTATGAAATATAACGTCGCTAAGAGCACTTTAATATCCGCGGTCCAAGTTGCAGTTGGGTTGATTTAAATATCAGGCACTAGTATGTGGTGGCTTATTAAAATGTGACATGTCTTGAATTCTATGTTTTGTATTTGTAATGAGAAAACTCTTCTGGTATGTACTGTGCACCTTGTGTATGAGATGCATTCAATTACGCGTTTATAATGTGCACAATGATAAAGATTGATAAAGACGCTTATTTTGATGGCTGTGTAAACGCAGCGCAGCAGAATTCCAGAGCAGAATTCTGGGATCTTACTAGAGTCTGTGCAGGATCTTTCCCTCTCCGAGTGCTGAGATCAGATCACCCACATCCACATCCGACAGGTCCTGCATACCAAACCTTCAAACACAGACACACTGAATCAGAACTCCAGGAACTTAATGTCAAAGCTGAGGAACTGTGCGCAGTATGTCCAACAATGTTTTGGACATCAGAGGAGAAAGAGATACAATTTACACCAGCTACTCTTACCCCAGCTGCTCTTACCCCAGCTCCTCACACCTGCTCAGCTACTCTTACCCCAGCTCCTCACACCTGCTCAGCTACTCTTACCCCAGCTGCTCACACCTGCTCAGCTCCACTTACCCCAGCTGCTCTTACCCCAGCTCCACTTACCCCAGCTGCTCTTACCCCAGCTCCACTTACCCCAGCTCCTCACACCTGCTCAGATCCACTTACCTCAGCTGATCTTACCCCAGCTCCTCACACCTGCTCAGCTGCTCTTACCCCAGCTGCTCTTACCCCATGATCTTACCCCAGCTCCACTTACCCCAGCTCCTCACACCTGCACAGCTGCTCTTACCCCAGCTACACCTACCCCAGCTGCTCTTACCCCAGCTCCTCACACCTGCTCAGATCCACTTACCCCAGCTCCTCACACCTGCTCAGTGCAGGCTGCAGCATCCTCAGCTTGTCTGCTGTCATGTTGCAGTTATTTAGCTCCAGGCTTCTGATGGTCGGGCAGCACTGCAGGCAGTAGAGCAGCACCCAGCAGTCTGTCCTCGTCAGGGGAATGGAGTCAAAATTAATCTCACCCCAAGCCTCCATGGCTCGGCACACAAATGGAGTTTCCTTGTGGTTGTCCTCGCATGGCTTTCCCTCATGGAGCTCATAGAGACAGTGGAGTATGAAGAGGGTCATGTCAGCCTTCTTAGAGTCCGAATTCCCTTTGATGAGTCCAAGCATCCACTCTTCTAGCTGCCTTCGAATGGAGGATGGGGAAGGCAGTTTGAGATGCTCTAAGTCCTGCATGACTTCTCTATTTGAGAGGCCAAACAGAAACTGAATGACAGGTAGGAGATGCGATTTCATTTCATCCCCTTGGAAAGATTTGAGCAGCTCTTCGACTTTCTCCTCATTCTGGTCAAAGGTGTAGTAGAGTGCAGTGAAGAACTCCTGGAAACTCAGATGCATGAAACTGAACATTTCTTTCTTTCGGACTTTCTTCTTCAGGAGGAATTTGCACAGGAAGGGAACACTTGCTAGATCTGAGATTTTACTTTCCACACTCTCTTTCTCAAACAGGACTCGCTGCTCCAGCATCCCTCTCTCTGCCAGCTGGCCCAGGCTCCTCAGCAGAGTGGGGACGGGCTGACTCAAATGCTGGCAGTGGTGCTCCAGCAGAGTGGACACAAAATCCACAAATATGGAGGTGGTTGTTTCCGGCTCGGCCATTTCAGCATTTTCTTTTAACTGCTCCCAGAAAACTGTGCAGACAATCCAGCATATGACTGGAATGGAGCAGGAAGTGAAGAGGGTTTCGTTTGCCTTCACACTGCTGAATGCCTTCTCTGCTACCTGCTGATCTTGACAGAACCTCTGGAAGTACTCCTGCACCCCGCTCTCAGAGAAGCCCAGGATCTCAGTGGAGCGCTGAGGGCCTTTAAGCAGTTTACTCAGTGTGTCTGCAGCAGTGGGCCTGGTGCTGACCAGCAGGAAGCAATCAAGAAGGATTGACCCCTTCAACAGAGCACTCAGAGTGGCCTCAACAGGAGCTGGTGTCAAAAGGTCTTTGACAGGTGAGTCACTGATTTCATCCATTGGGAATTGGAGTTCATCAAATCCATCTATGAGGAGGAGCACCTTCTGAGGTGAGTCCTTTAGTTTCTGTGAGATCAGCGGGGTATATTTCTGACTGCAGCTCACAAGATCAACCACACACCGCTTTCCTGACACCTGGTTCAGTTCTTTACATCTCAAGTGTAAAATAAGTTCAAATCGATCCTGGTAGAGGTTGCCTGATGCCCAGTCCAACATGATCTTCTGTACCGTAAAGGATTTGCCATGTCCAGAGTGGCCCTGAAGAATGACTGCTCTAGGAACATCTCCACGGTCATCAGGACTGAAGAACTGGTCCACAGTGGTGCTTTGATATGCCTCCCTGGCACTGAAGAAACTTGCTCCTCTGAAAGAGATCTCCACCTCTCTCTCTTTCTGCTGCCGGTGGTTCTGGACTATCAGCAGGTCAGTGTAGCGGTCAGTCAGCAGCACGTCCTCGGCGGGGAGGGAGTTGTACTCCTGCACTCTCTTATAGTGAGTCCTAATGGACTCCTTATAGTCAAATAGGGTGGGTTCCAGACCTGTACAGAATAACACACACACACATACACACACACACACACATACACACACACACACCAGTGGCAGCCGGTGGTTAAAAAAAATAACGGAGGAAGGAATGTCCGCTTGATTGGCGTTAGTGGCAAATATGAGGTTGTGATGGTGTTGGTGGCATATGTGAACAATAGAGGATGTAGGCCGCCTACCCAGACACATTTATAGCAGCAGTATGTACTATGTAGCATTTTAACTGGCAATGTTATGCAATAAATGCTGTTTTGACCTTGATCTTGACCTTGATCTCAGGGGGGGTCTGACCTAAGGAGCTAGGCTAGCATGCAGCAGCCAGAAATGTTGTGGGTTCAATTACTGGCTTCCACCATTGTGCATTTGAGCAAGGCACTTAACCCCAAATTCCTCCAGGGACAATGGACTTTGTAATATAATTTAAATATATAATTCACTTTTGATAATAGTGCTAAATTAATAAATGTAAATGTAAATAAATGTAAATTTAGGTCTGGGAAGTCAGGGAAGATATGTGGGTCTAGTTATGAAATACTGTTTTCCAACGTTATGGAAAGTCTGGAGGTTTTGCTCAATGTAATACATTTGCAGAAAAGTTTATAATACTAAAAATAGACACTTGTTTTATAAAACCATGTAACTATTTACCATTAAAAAATAGACCTTAAATGTGGTTATTTGTAACATGCTATTGTTTTTAAAGCCAAATCGCTATAATTTAAAGACAGGTTGTAATAGCTAAGTGGGAATTTATACTCGAAAGGCAAATGTTATTGAAGACGTCATTAAAGGAACGCATCATGGTCTGAAACATTCATTAACAATGTTACCATCCAAAGATACAGTTAGAACGGTGAAAACAAGAATATAGTAACAACAAGAACATTGTTTAACAGTTGTTTAGTTAAGGCATAACTAACTTGGATGATTGTAACAACGCATAACTATCCAAAAATGTTTTATCCCCAAATCCCTGAACTGTCCACGTTTGTGACAGGCCAGCAGTAGGCTATAGCTGATTGTTTTCTGTGCTAACGTTACCAGTAGCCATGAGTATTTGTCATACTATTGTAACGTCGGCGCACAAGACATTAGGCGAGTTCGACTTGCGGCAGATCTGTGCAGATCTGACTTGATGTGATGCATGCTGGGTTGAACACAATGCATACTGGGATGGACGCAATGCTTGCTGGTTAGAAATTCTGTCCGACTTCTGTCAGCCGGGGAGGGACCACCGTGACACCATGTCACATGGCCTTAAAATATCGCGGGAGTCTTAGCCTGCAGACAGATTTTGCAGTTGCCTTCCACGAGCTGCACGAGCTGAAACACGCCCTCATGACGTCAGTTCAAAGACGTGATAGGGCCATTTGGGAGGAATGTCCTCATGACGATTTTGACAGAAGTCTCATGCTGCTTCTTTATGTTGGAATATGCGAAAATAAACAGAAATCGAAGGGATACCTTCTCATCCCGCGATGTCTCCCGCGAGTCACGTCAGGCAGGTAGCCTGTCTGTCCGGGATGAGCTGCCCTCTGTTGTAGCTCCTCCCGGCTAGCCTCTGAAGATCACGTTTACGTAGTAAGCCAGACCAAGTCAGACTCAGTCCATCTCAAACAAGCCTATTGTTAGCGTTCTCCCACACAGGGCATGCTGGGATACGGGAGCGAACATTTGGGGGATTATGTCTGTATTTGTCTGTGTGATAAGTCTAAAGTTAGCGTCTTTATTGTGACATGTTCCCCTTTTAGTTCTCCCTCGTGTGTGATCCTTGTGGTGTGGGGGGCTGCGTCCTCCCCTACATGCTCCGTGTGCGTTGTGTTTTGTGTCTGTGTCCCTGCTCGAGTTCTCAGCTAATAAATCTTTTGATTGGACAACTGTGTGTGTCGCTATCAAATCGTTACACTATGTAGCATTCAGTAGGCCTAGCCTACACTAGCCTTACCATCATTTTTTGGAATATGATTTTTTGGAACTGGTCTTCCTGCTTTGATCCTAACCTTCGCACTGTATTTGAATGTATAAAAGATGGACATTGTCCTCTGATTCCAAATGTATTGTGTATTTCACGAGCAAAAAACAAGGTTTCCGTTCAACACAAGATTCTTAGCTGTAGGCTATGACAGCAGATAACATTCTTGCAGAGCAGCTAGCTACTCATCGGTTCACCTTGGCCGCTAAAAACAGCACCCCCTATCGCAATTGAAAATTACTGTACGGAGGAGCTTCCTCCCTTGGCCATTGAAAACGACGTGATTCACGAGCCGCTGGGGTCTGAGGCGTTTATAATGGACTTCAATGAGGGGCTTGAGGAGGAAGCTCCTCCATACAGTAATTTTCAATTGCGATAGGGGGTTGAATGATAGAAACCCATAGCTACTTGTTTAAATGCTTACAGACCAATTGCACTGACGTCAGTAGTAATGAAGTGTTTTGAGAAACTGGTTGTAGCCTACATCAATTCATGTCTCCCTCCCTCCCTGGACCCCTTACAATTTGCATACAAACACAACAGATCAGTGGATGACGCCATCTCAATCGCAGTGCTTACTGCCCTAACCCATCTGGAAAAGAAAAACACCTATGTCAGGATGCTGTTTATAGACTACAGCTCTGCGTTCAACACAGTGGTACCATCGAGACTGGTGCTAAAACTCAGAGATCTGGACCTGAGCAGTTCCATTTGTAGCTGGGTCCTGGACTTCCTGACTAACAGACCACAGTCAGTGAAAATAGGCAATTTGACGTCATCCACTCTGGTACTCAACACAGGAGTCCCCCAGGGTTGCTGTATCAGTCCCCTGTTATACAGTCTCTTTACACATGACTGCACGGCAAGACATAAAAACAACAGCATCATCAAGTTTGCAGATGATACAACTGTGATAGGCCTCATCAGTAACAACGAGGCCTCCTACAGGCAGGAGGTGAGAGACCTGTCTGTATGGTGCCACAATAACAACCTTCTCCTGAACGTCAACAAAACCAAGGAGATCATCATTGACTTCAGGAAGAACGTGTGCATCCACAAACCACTCTGCCTTGATAACTCACCTGTGGAGATAGTCGACAGTTTCCGGTTCCTGGGAATACAGATCACTTCCTCCTTATCATGGTCTTTCAACACAACCTGCATCCTTAAGAAAACCCAGCAGAGACTGTTCTTTCTTAGGAGACTTAAAAGCTTTGGGGTAGGTACAACATCTCTTATAAACTTTTACAGATGCACCATTGAAAGTATACTGACTGGTTGTATCACAGTGTGGTTAGGTAATCTGTCTGCCCAGGATCTCAAACTCTTAACAAGGACAATCCGGTCTGCCTCCAGAATCATTGGGGCCGACCTTCCTCTACTACAAAACATTTACCCTGTACGCTGCAGGAGTAGAGCAGAGTCTATCATCAAGGATGTCAATCACCCAGCCTATCCCCTCTTTTCATTACTCCCCTCTGGTAAACGCTACCGGAGCATTACCTCACACACAACACGTGTTAAGGACAGCTACCGGAGCATTACCTCACACACAACACGTCTTAAGGACAGCTACCGGAGCATTACCTCACACACAACACGTCTTAAGGACAGCTTCTTTCCCCAGGCTATCAGAATATTAAATGGACAGTGACTTGAAATCATGAACATTCTTAATATAATTGCTTGTGTCATCAATATGGTACCTTATGTATCACAGAAATTTTATATATATATATATATTTATAATGCCTCAGTGCATTTTTTTTTTTTAATCATCAGGTCTGCAGGTCATTAGGGGCCTGTTGGTCAGTATAGGTCTATGGTCTTACATGTATGTATGTTGTCTTTTACATGTATGCAGTCTTTATGTATGTATGCGGTCCATATGTCTGTGGTCTATATGTATGCACAGAAGCTCTATGTAAGCTTTCTAATGGGTGCATGTCGACTGGTGTGCTTGTGTATCTGTGTGTGTTTGGATGTCTGTGCATGCTTAGCAGCACATATGTCTTGTTCTTTGTATGGTGCCCCCCCCACCCCCTATACTATTTATTGCCTATATGGCACCATTGTGCTTCTTAGACCTCCCTTTTTACCCCCTGCAACTTGTGGCACAAGCATTTCACTGTATTGCAAAGTATTTGTGACAATTAAACTTTGAACTTGAACTTAAACTTTGGGTGCTGTTGGCATTTTGACCTAGGAGGAACGATTTTGTTCATTCAAAGTGTTCAAATAGTAATATTAACAGTAATTTATCAGATTAGTAATTCACTTTACATATTTTTTATTTTTCTCTGAAATTTTAGGGAGGGTGTTCCTCCCTTTCCTCAATGAAGGTGCCTCCTCTACACACACATAGTATAGAGAGAGAGTGCAAGAGAGAAAATAAATCACAGCTTTCTCAACACAGGTGTGTGACCTCTACAGACCATAATAATACACCCCAACCCAACCAATGGAGGGTAACTGCAGTAACCTTGGTAACCCTGGGTCAGGTAGCAACAAAAGGTCAATTATGCCTCTAAAGCTTAACATACTGGATGAAATGCAGTGGAGGTCACTGGAAAGTATGTGTGTACAGTAATGTCCTGTGTATTAGCCGTATTGTGTATAAACCCATAAACGTGTGTACAGTAATGTTCTGTGTATTAGCCACATTGTGTATAAACCGAAGGACAGGGTTTTATGCCAGTTAAAAAAATAAACCATATTAATACCATATTAACTGCCCCCGTGTATTAACCTCTAGCTGAAGAACTTTTGCAAAATGAATGTATAAACTGTGGCTAATAATTGGGAAACTATGGTATATTTGTGTGTATGTGTTTGTGTACGTGCCAGATTAGAGATATATCTATGTTGTACGTACAGATTAGATTAGATCAAACCTGTCCAGCTGTATTCTATGATCTAACGTGTCAAATGCAGCACTGACATCTGATAAAACCAGGAACTGAAATGTTACCTGAATCAGTGTTTAGCTGTACATCATTCATCACTTTTATGAGGACATCCCCATGAACCTGAGAGTTAACCAGCACAGGTGCAGAGACACAGCTTCCGTCCGCAGCTAAGATGTTGACCCTTAGAGCGTCAGGTGAGACGCCCTCTCCTAAAGCTCCAACAGGGGGCGCTACTCAGACACAGACAGGAGAGAACATAAAGACGGACCATTTCAACATCACTAATAAAAATGGTGTAATGCAGAGATAGCCCAGTAGGGGTCGCTATTCAGACACACACAGGAGAGGTCATCACTAATAAGACCGCCCAACATGAGGCTCCTGCACATGCAGCGATGAAACGAGTTGGAAATACCCACCAGTCATACTTTTGGGTCCATTAGTAATGTGCCACCGATTTGGATTTTTATAAAAACATGGCCAAAAGTGAGTGCATCACCGATAGGCTGTCCTACATGTCAATCACATGAGACGGCATCCAAAGTGAGCGCCCACAGGTGCCATGTTGAAAAATGTCAGCAGCCAATTTCAATAGACCTCTCCAGAATAAGTCCCGCCTCCTAACTTCCGTATCCATCCAACCTTTGGTCGTCAAATGTCTATGGTAAATAACATGGCGTTTTGAAAGACTGGATTTTTTGATTGTCGGTGCCGTTTAAGTAGTATATTATAGACTATACTACTTAAACGGCACCGACAATCAAAAAATCCAGTGGAAACTAGATGGCAGAAGTGTGTAGGCCAATCTGCCCACCAGCCTTTTCTACTTTGCTACCTACAGATGTTTTACCGGTATGATATTTCGAAACGCCATGTTATTTCCCATAGACAATCAACGCCAGGAAGTTGGATGGATACGGAAGTTACGGAGGCGGGACTTATTCTGGAGAGGTCTATGCTAACTGGCTTAAGCAGAGACTCTCTAATGAGGAGACACAGCACTCTTCCATAGAAATGCAGGGGGTTAGTTTGTAACGCAGTCGTCTACACATATCCCACGCATTCTGTGGCAAAACGTCGACATGTGAATATGTTGAGCCAATCATGTGGTGTGTGGTGAAGACATTGAGCCAATCATGTGGTGTGTGGTGAAGACATCGTGTCAATCATGTGTTGTGTGGTGAAGACATCGTGCCAATTATGTGGTGTGTGGTGAAGACATCGTGCTAATCATGTGTTGTGTTGTGAAGACATTGTGTCAATCATGTGGTGTGTGGTGAAGACATCGTGCTAATCATGTGTTGTGTTGTGAAGACATTGTGCCAATTATGTGTCGTGTGGTGAAGACATTATGCCAATCATGTGTTGTGATCTCGCCGCTGGAGCAAGGTGGGCGTTGTGAAGTCTTGAGCAGGCGCATTTCTGCCGAAATAGATGCCAAAAAGCATTGCAATATGGCCGCCGAGTGGAGGGTCTTGCCTAAAAGAACTTTGGCTTAAGCTAGCCCCATGAGTGTACTTACCTTTACGCTGACTGGGTGACTCCATCTACAGACCACGCCTCCAAATCTTCAGCTCACACCAATTCAGCTGCACCTACAATTAGTACTTGAGACGGCATCACCGATAGGCTGTCCTACATGTCAATCACATGAGACGGCATCACCGATAGGCTGTCCTACATGTCAATCATGTGTAAACACTCATTTCATAATTCCACTGAAGTATACAGTCGTTATCCTCACTAACACACAACTTTAATGCTCAGTCGAGGAGATTCACAATGTAGACACACTCTGCAGCAAAGTTCTCATAATGACCAGTTTGAGTTGTGATCTCAGCTCTTTAAGTGGGATGCAACCAGGGAAGTTGGCGAACACAGACGATGCTACATCAGCATTTCTGAGCCAAGGGGAAGTTTGGAAATGGGCATCAGTGGTCGATTTGCTAACAAGTTTGTCTGGGTACACCCAGGGTAGTTCTATAAAGATTAAAGAATATCTAAAAATATTATCATTGTTATTATTATTAGACCCGCCCAGGTACATCAATTATTATCTATCTGTTAACAATATTATCTATTTCCTGCGCTATGCTTTCTCTTAACCCATTTAAGCCCAATTTTTTCCCAGACATGCAAATATACAAATCATGTGTTATTAGCAACCCTTTGAAGTAATCAACAATAATATTTTTTTTTAAAAAAAGGTAGAAAAGTAGATGAAAAAGTGAGTTTTAATCACTTTATGCGCTTACTCAATTAAAGGTTGCTCAAATTGTTGTTTTGTTAATAGGTAGATGACAGAGCCTAAGAATTAGGAGGAGGTGCCATGATTTTCTTGTTTGTAAATTTAAGTCAACATGTGGGGGTATCTTTCCATATGCAGATTTGTTGGGCTAGTTCATATCTGCATTACGGACAACTGCCCTATTGTGCCCCCGCCATATGCTCTACAGGCACCTACAGAAGCATGGAGCTCAGCTGCAGATTTCAGATCAGGCAGATTTCAGATCAGAAGCATGGAGCTCAGCTGCAGATTTCAGATCAAACGGTACTGCCACTTGGGCAGAGGCTGCTCAGCACCTGGGTTTTTTAAATCTGCTGTAACTCTTATATAAATCCTTATTCCACCATCAGTCCTCATGACACTAACGTCAATGTGCTCTAACTCAACATGTGAGGGTGTTATCTGGACTAACTCAACATGTGAGGGTGTTGTGTGCTCTAACTCTGATAAAAAATTATTATTCGACCACCACTCATATCTTGAAAAAATGGCCTGATTTAGAGACTGAACTCCCAGCAGTGGTGCATATTACTCGACACTCCAAAAGCTCAAAGCCTAAATAACGCATTGTTGAATAAAATATGCATATAAAACCAAATGTATTTCTGTTAAAATAGAGTGTTAAACATTGTTTCTTCACCTATGTGTGGACAGACACGTCCCTGAGTTGAGGGGTTGCTAGGTTACGGGGACGCTGGCGAGACACGCCGCTCCGTCTGGCATCATGTTTTTGTTTGTTTTTATGTAATGTTCGTAATTTTATGTAATGTCATGTTTATTTTTTGTATTGGTTTGTCTAGTTAAATGTTTTCCCTATTTATTTACGCTATTTTTGATAGTTTTCGTGTTATTCTTAGTCCTTTTTACTGCTTCTAAGTCAGCTGATGTCGTTGACATTTGTCCATTGGGAGCTTGCTATGGCTAGCTTTTGCCCTAGCTTGGCATCGGACATCCTTCTATCTATCCGTGAGCGGTGCAGCACTTCACTGTCTGGTCGAGTGGATCTCTCGGGACAGCTGAAACTAGGCTACTCTGCGAAAGATCTGCCGTGGCCGCCGAGCTGTTGCTGACCTGCGAGCTGCCATGCCAACTGCAGACTCTGACATCCTTCCATCCATCCGTGAACAGTGCACTTCACTGTCTGGTCGAGGGGATCTCTCGGGACAGCTGGACCTAGGCTAGCTACTCGGCGAAAGATCTGCCGTGGCCGCCGAGCTGTTGCTGACCTGCGAGCTGCCTTGCCAACTGCAGACTAACGTTAACGGTGAAGAGCTGCAATCTCACGGAGCAACAAACGGTCGCTGTTAAGTCCACCGAATTGCGGATCTACGCGATCGCCCAGTACTTTGGACTGTGCTTCCAGTCATCTCCAGACTGCGGTCTACAAGGCCTAGCTTCTAACGTTAACGTTATCTCCAGACTGCCAGTGAATTCACCGGGTTGGTCAGTTGCTAAAGAACTTTGTTGGCATTGCATCGGTTGTGAAGACACAGCTCTGTGCGCAGTTTTCACGGATCATCATTGCCCTTGGACATTTTCAGCTGGTTTGGAAATTGGACTAATTTTAACATCACTCTTCCCCCTTTTTAAATATATTTTCTTTTTTTATTTGTTTATTTGTTTTGTTGTCTGTATTGTATGTATTGGTGTCACGGGTACGCTGGCGACTACGCTGCTCCGTCCGGCATTTTTTGTATTTGTTATTTTTTAAATGTATTTGTCATGTCTTGATGTCATGGGTACGCTGGCGACTACGCCGCTCCATCCGGCATCGTTTGTCTTGTTGTTATGTGTCTTGTTTGTGGAGCGCTTTGGGTTGCACTATGTGCATGTTAAATGCGCTTTAAAAATAAATCTGACTTGACTTGACTTGACTTGAGTAAGTTAAGACCCCAACTCACGTGTCTCTGTCTGGAGCGAGTGGAGTGTAGGCCTCTCCTGAGCCCTGCAGGACAAGCTGTGGGGTAGAACAGGTCTGGGCTTATTTTCCTCTGGGCCGCCTGCCAAACATAAACCCCAATTATCTGGGTGCACTCGTCTCTGTTGGATGGATGTGTGTGTGTGTGTGTGTGTGTGTGTGTATGTGTGTGTGTGTGACAGTTTCGTAAAAATTCAGTCTTTGTGCGTAAATTCTCATTTTCGTTTCCTCTTTTGTGTGTGTGTGTGTGTATCAGATGAGCAGTTGCTTCCTGTGAGTCAATAGACTTGTGGTTAACAGTAGGCTATCTGCTATATGAGCTTATTTAACTTCCTGAAAAGTCTTACATTGCAAAATGATTTGGATAATTAAATATTATCATGAAATACAGATATTCACATTATAACCTGATATATTTATGTTTTATATTCACGTTATTTCATGAGTCATTTTTGCATCTTGTTTTGTCTTGTTAAAGCGTGATCAATCTTTCTTAGGCTAGACTATAACATTAAGTTTCATGTTTGAGGCGTGTCAATGAGTGATGAGTGATGCCAGCTAACACTCTCAGACAATCTTAGGCCTAGGCCTAGGCATACTATAATCCACAATTTCCCTGCTGCTTGAGCGGCGAGTTTCGGGAAGTGAGACTGAGACGGTGAAGGAACCGGCAGGGCGTGATGTTAGTAAATATTCATAAATTAATAGTAGACTCTCTTATTGGATGCGCAAGTCAACATGGTGACCGTTGTCTTGGGACATATTTGATCTGTGACAACGTAAGTGTATAGCGCGGTTAATGTTGTTTCCCTGAATTCCCCCACTTGAGTTGTGCTTTTCTTTTTGGAGTTTTTGTATTTTCTTGTGTGGCGCGAGGCTATGCCCCGCAAAATTAACTTTAAGTGTCCAGGCTATCCCAGGGGTCCCTTCTCGGATAGCACGCAACAGGAGCATCTGCATGTGATAGCCTGTGTAGGCTATAATAAATGAATTCAGTAAGACCCAGTTCGAACGTCACGTCGCTTTATTTAAACTTAAAAAAAAAAAAAACACACAACGCAGAGTATATCGAGGGAGAGCAAAACACTCCCGTTACATAGGCCAAAGCCAGAGAGGATTTTAAAAAGGATAATAGTAGCCTAGGATATGCCTGCCGTCGCCTATCAGAGAGCACAAGTCTACCCACTAAGAAAGGCATTTCCTACTTTTCACCAGAAGATGTCACTATCACACCAATATTTTGTCTTTCATCGGGATAAACGTGTCCCGAAGACTAATCGGATCACCTCCTCCAGCACCGTACGGGTTTGAGGCAGGCCCGGGGGAGCGGAGCACGGGGGCGCGCCCACGAGATCAGGAACGCGAGGAGGTGAGGCGTAGCAGTCTTCAGGCTTGCCCAACACATAACTTACTGGAGTGTCCTGGGGGAAACTAACTACGGGACAGGCGTAAAGTTATCAACTTAGCGCTTATTTTCGGAAACTTTTGAGACGTCTACCCCATAGGAATACTTCTGTGAAAACTTATGGTAAGTGGCAACGTTAGCAAGTAGTTTCGATGGTGGAAGAGAGGTTGGGAATTTCTCGTCGGCTAACTAGCATTAACGTTGGTGCTAAGCTGCGCAGTCAGCCGCAGGAGTCTCTGGAATGAGAGGGAACCTGTTCTGTCGTGCCCGCGCGTCGCCAGCACTCCACAGGTGTTTATCCTGACAGAGCTATGCTAGCAACATTGGCTAGTTTGGCGTCAAACTGCATTCCGTTTCCTCACAGCGTCGAGGCATCTCTCCTCCATTCTTTATATACTTATTCCACAACAGGACATATAGGTTTTGTGTATTTTCGGCCATGGTAGGACGTTGAATATAAACACAGTTATAGATACATTGATGTTAGCCTGCAAACTTAGTGGAACGTTATAGGAGACAATTTCACATTAGCTGACTGCTAGTAGTTAACAGTAAGGTATTGCATTAGGGTGCCTATATCGACTCTCTCATAGTTGGTTTATTGTGGGCTTAGTTTTGTTAGCTCGTGGCTGGTTAATTTGTGAAATAAAGCAACTCTGTCGGCTTCGACGTCTGTAATCTTATCGTGTGTACTTAAAGTAGAGGTCATCCTGTGTCAGCATTACGTTACATCAGATTGAGTTGTGTGTGTGGCCGGGATAAAGAACCAGTTAGCTATAAAGTTAGAGCTAACTGTAGGTAATGTGTAACAGTTAGGCTATGTTACAACAGTCTCTGTATCAATACTTTATCGACGTGATTCATCTAACGATAAGTACTTGGCAATGCAGTGTAGTTGAGGACATGATAAAGGAGGTTGTCTAAGAACATGGTCTGGTTCTAGCCGTCTTGTCATGTGTCAGTTAATGTTAGGCAGGTGGTGTTATGTTTACCATTGGAAGTCAGCTGAGGGGAAGTTATCAAGGTTGGCTTGAAAACACATGTCACCTGTGTTTTTGGTAGCCACTTAATGTGACGTTGCTATTGACAGCCCACCATAACCTGCCGACCGGTGTTTCGGTAGTGTGAAACGCAACACTGGTGAGGGTCCCTGAAACCCAACAGTGATGGGCCTGCTCTGGGCGTGACGTCTGGTAGGGGTACCTCTCCTACCTGTTGCGCTGAGACCGGGGAGGTTTGTCCCAAACGCACCCTTCCCCCAAGCGGAGAGGGAGAGAGGTGGGGGAGGAACGCATTCCTGCAAGATGAATACTTTTGCTCAGGTGGTTCTTAAGCAAGTTCGCACAGGATCGCCGTGCCTGCCCCTGTAGTTTTGAGCGCTTCCTATTTGACTCTGTCTGTCAAGCTCGTATCCATTCTTTATGGTGAGTGTGTGTGGGGGGTCCAGGGGTCCACAGTTGAGTTCCATCACAAGGACAGCACTCTCCTCTCAAGCATACTGTTATGTAGTCAATTACATGAGTGAGTGTGAAACAGGGGTGTGTGTTTCAAAAGATCTTCTGGAAAAGTAGCAAATGGAGCTGTACCCCTGCTGTGTGTGTGTGTGTTGGAGTACAACCATGGTCTGGGCAACTTGTTACTCTCGCTGTGTGAGGTCTTCTCCATCAGTGAGAGCCACTTGTCATTCATCCACCACAGACTTCCCTCTGAAGCCGCCCCTTCATATTGCCAGGGCAACAGCACTACATGCCCGTAGCATGGCAACAGATGATACCAGGGCAACAGCACTACATGGCCGTCTGGTACCAGGGCAACAGCACTACATGCCCCTAGCATGGCAACAGATGATACCAGGGCAAAAGCACCACATGCCCGTAGCATGGCAACAGATGATACCTGGGCAAAAGCACGTCATGCCCGTCTGGTACCAGGGCAAAAGCACGTCATGCCCGGACAATCACAGACGGCCAGTTGGTCAGCCTAATCCCTCTGGTGCGATTTGGTGTTGCTTTGGCTAAAAGCGCCTGCTCAGTATAGAGATGGAGAACCCGAGACCCCGATGGAGAACCCTAGACTAGTACAACACCTACTACACTAGTAGGTGTTGATTAGTGGGCTAATAAGTGTGCTTGTGTAGAGTTAGTATATAAGTATGCTTGTGTAGAGTTAGTAGGTGGTTGATTAGTGGGCTAATAAGTGTGCTTGTGTAGAGTTTGTAGGTGGTTGATTAGTGGGTTAATAAGTGTGCTTGTGTAGAGTTAGTATATAAGTGTGCTTGTGTAGAGTTAGTAGGTGTTGATTAGTGGGCTAATAAGTGTGCTTGTGTATGAGTTATTGGGCAGTTAAGAAGCTCTTGGTTGCATGGGTATATTTGTAGAGGATACTCTCTACCTCTCTCTCTCTCTCTCTCTCTCTCTCTCTCTCTCTCTCTCTTTATTTCTCTCTCTCTTCATTTCTTTATCTCTCTCTCTCTCTCTCTCTCTCTCTCTCTCTCTCTCTCTCTCTCTCCTCTCTGCATAACTGTGACGTGAGGCTTTCCTTAAATACAGACACCACTATACAGGACAATTGCTTTATACCAGTGTACACACACACACACACCAGTGTTGTAGTACTCGAGTCCGAGTCATGAGCTAAATTTAGAGACTCGTGACTTGACTTGGACTTGAGCACTGAATGACTCGAACTTGGACTCGGACTCGTACATTCAGACCATGCAGACTTGGAAATTGAGACGAGGACTCGACTTTTTTTTGTAATGTCATTAGGCTATAATTGTAATATGTCATTAGAATATTATTTGGTATAGGATTTTAATATCTAAATTATTTTTAGTATTAATATTAGTGCAATGGAGTGTTACTGCTTCATGTCATACATCACACATCACGCCATGTTCCTACAATTAACTTTAATGGCGCCAAATGCCTGGAGACTTGAACTTGACTCGGAGGAGTAGTGAACCCGACTCGGACTTGACTTGGAATTTTTTTTAATGACTTGGACTTGACTCGAACTTGGAGACTCGAACCTGGACTCGAGGCATAGTGACTTGACTACAACACTGCTTTATACACACACACTCACTCACTCTGAAACAACAAATATATCCCCAGAGTGCACACACACATTCTCTGCTCCTCACTGTATCATCTCACACTCTGGATCACACACACACATACCAGTGTTTCCTACATAATTGAATTCTATTTGTGGTGGTAGGTTTGCAGAATTAACTTGAATGCAGCAATTTTTAGCAAATTAGCTCAGCGTGGTTATGATGCTAACCAGATTTAAGCACAATTTAGTACAACCTGGAAAATCATTGTGTGGTGGTCAATGTTGATATTGTGGTGGACCGCCACAAATAAGTCAATGTATGGGAAACACTGCATACATACACACACACACACACACACACACACACACACACACACACACACACACACACACACACACACACACACACACACACACACACACACACACACACACACACACTCATGGAATGACGAACAAAACTGAGACAGATGAATACTTTTACGGAAGGTGAAAATGTGTGTGTGCACGTGTGTGTGTGTGTGTGTGTGTGTAAAGGTAGACGTTTTCTTACCGAACCGTTTAGGTACAGGACGTTAGGTTCCATACAGATGTGTATGGAATGTAGAAAATTCTGTATTGAACAGTAACCTACATCAGGCTTGCTTGCTGACCAGGTTTCACATTCGAGTTCCAGTTCCCACACAAACATTAAGTGGCAGACCCTCTGTCAGTTTAGTCAGTTAACGCCAGAGAACATTAGGCACCTTTTCAAAATACTATCCCCATTAAACCTCAGCAATATGTTGTACCTTCTGACTTACTGTGCCCAAATTGAACTGAACCGTTACTTCACAACCGAGGTACACAAAAGGCAGGTCAAAATGACGGACAATGAGAAAAGCTCAAAAACATGAAGGACAATGACTGCCTATAGTGCAACCTTTGGAAATGAGTGTAGTGTAGGACAGACAGCTGATGAATAATGTTCATAAAATGGTGTTTAATAAATTAAGTGTTGAGAACTCACATGGTGGACCAGAATGAGTCACCTCTGGTCGAACCCTGGTGACTGGATGTGTGTGTTGGGAGGTGTTACTGTGTGTGTGTGTGTGGTGTGTGTGTGTGTGTGTGTGTGTGTGTGTGTGTGTGTGTGTGTGTGTGTTGTAGGTGTTACTGGATGTGTGCGTGTTGTAGGTGTTACTGGATGTGTGTGTGTTGTAGGTGTTACTGGATGTGTGTGTGTGTTGTAGGTGTTACTGGATGTGTGTGTGTGTGTGTTGTAGGTGTTACTGTCTGTGTGTGTATGTGTTACTGGATGTGTGTTGTGTGTGTTGTAGGTGTTACTGGATGTGTGTGTGTGTCTGGATGTGTGTTGTGTGTTGTAGGTGTTACTCTGTGTGTGTGTTACTGGATGTGTGTTGTAGGTGTTATTGTGTGTATGTGTGTGCCTTTGTGATTAGCTAACTGCATTAGTTCAAGTTGCGATCCATTAAAAATGGATGAATGGTTCCGTGGATGAAGACCAGGACCAGGACATGAGTGCTGTTAACATTCAGAATGAAGGAATCACAATGACCTAGGACAGGTGAAGTAGGACCTAGGGTTGGGAAACACAATGACCCAGGACAGGTGAAGTAGGATCTAGGGTTGAGAAACACAATGACCCAGGACAGGTGAAGTAGGATCTAGGGTTGAGAATCACAATGACCCAGGACCGGTGAAGTAGGATCTAGGGTTGAGAATCACAATAAGCCAGGACAGGTGAAGTAGGATCTAGGGTTTGGAAACAAAAATGTGCTGCACACACACACACGTAAGGGCCTGGTATCGTCCTGCTTCTCACCATCAGGTGTGTTGTGTGAAACACACACACTTAGGGCCTGTCCACACGGAGACGCTTTTTAGGTTAAACACAGAGGTTTTGCTTCGTCTTGGCCGAACGTCCAAACGAATCCTGTAAACGCACTGCCTGAAACCGCACTTTTTTGAAACCTGGTCCCAGAGTGGAAAAATCTGAAACCGTAGCCTGTTTGAATTCGTTTAGACAGCGAAATACTAGTTTTCATACATGACATTACCTACGATTACACTCCCTAAGATAAATATCACAACTGGTGCTGCGCAGCGCCGATAGCTTATGACTTGGTGGACTGAACACTGTTTTTCCCGGTGTTTTTTTAAGCATTCTAGCTACTGTCAGTGACGCGAGAGAACTTATTAGGAAAGTGCGGTGTATGTTTAGGCTACATTAATTTGTGCGTAGTGCCAGTGTCATCCATTTATTTTACATGTCTTACAACATATACACATGCATTCACAGTCGAGTGAAATCAGATATAAGCATAGCCTACAAAGACGCTTAGAACTCACGTTAAGCCGATGGTAGCACACTGAATGCAAATGCGCGATTTGTTGCAGGCAAAAGTATTGACTGTTACTAACGAAGGTTTTATAGCAATATTATAAATGTGGCGACAGAATAGCCTAGAACTTGGGTAAGCCTTGCATTTAGTAGCCTAATTGCGGTGATAGCCAAAACTAATGTGAATCACGGACTATCCTTCAACCAAAGAAAGTAAAGGTGATTAGTAGGCCTACCTGCGTTAGCCAAATAAAGGACGGGACTGCACCCTTCACAAACCGTAAAATAAAGTTTATTAGTTTTACAGTTGACTACAGTTGACAGTTCACCATCAGTCCACACAAACAATTCTGGTTTCCTTGCACTAGCCATTTCGTAAGTAGCCTATTCTGTCTGTTTGTAAAGTGCAAGTTTTTGGTCAATTTCTGTAAAGAAACAGTGCCACCTATAG
Source organism: Alosa alosa (assembly GCF_017589495.1). Taxonomy (NCBI): domain Eukaryota; kingdom Metazoa; phylum Chordata; class Actinopteri; order Clupeiformes; family Clupeidae; genus Alosa; species Alosa alosa. The sequence goes on along the minus strand of NC_063207.1, from coordinate 2,593,589 downwards.
GCCTGGGATATGAAGTAACGTGTTGAGTCGTGTTGAGATGGATCCGTTTGGACGCAAATATTCTTGATATGGTTCCAGGGAAGACGGAGGAAAAAAAGATTGGTTTGGTATGTGTGGACTAGGCCTTAAGGGCCTGGTATCGTCCTGCTTGTGTGAAACACACACACACGTAAGGGCGTGGTATCGTCCTGTGTTTGTGTCTTGTGCACGTGGCGCATGATGAGAATTGCGTCATCGATGCGGCAATGACTCGTGTCCATGACTTCGGCACGCGCATATGTGCGTGGGGGAGTATAGCCCCTCCTTTAGAGTGGAACCTTGCCTTGCCTACATCCCTACGCCACACCCCTCACAAATATAAATCGGATTTATAGGTCAAGTATAGGAATTTGGTTTCTGCATTTATCCCATCACACTCAGCACACAGTGAACACACAGTGAGGTGAAGCACACACTAACCCGGAGCAGTGAGCTGCCTGCTACAACATCGGCGCTCGGGGAGCAGTGAGGGGTTAGGTGCCTTGCTCAAGGGCACTTCAGCTGTGGATGTGGGCATGGGAGAGCAGTGCTCAACCACTTCCCCGCCCACATTTTTTCTACTGGTCGGGGATCGAACCGGCAGCCATTCGGTTAAAAGCCCAAAGCCCTAACCAAACCTAACCCCCCACACCCTAACCATTAGGCCATGGCTGCCCCGTAGCTTGCCCATTGATTGCCCCCCCCCTGTATTTCTCTCGCTCTCTGCGTCTCTCTCTCTCTCTCTCTGTGTGTGTGTGTGTGTGGAAAATCACTGAAGTGACTGAAACTGCTGATTGCTTGGAAAACCAGGATGAAACCAACATGAAACCAGAGGGTTTGTTTGTGTGTGTGAAACCAGAACGTTTCTGTCTGTGTGTGTGTGTGTGTGTCTGTGTGTAAAACCAGAACGTGTCTGTGTGTGTGTGTGTGTGTGTGTTTATGTTGTGTACTGTATGTTGTGTCAGTCTATAGGGAAGAGCCGGGACGAATGAAACATTCCAGTTTTCTCCGAGTGCAATGATGATATCCTTTGGTCAAAACATAGAGCATGTTAACCTCCTTCTATCAGCCAAATATCTCCCTGCTATGTCCTTTTATCACGGAGTTGCTGACTATAATCGAGTTTTGATGGTCGAAAGTAAACTTCATTAGGGGTTATTTTTTGATTATTAATGAGCGTTCTTCATTTAAAGGTTCGGCAAAATGACGGCCATGAGTTGTTAACGGACATTCAGTAAGACGCATAGCCCAGCAACATGATATGTAGTAAAATATTAAAGTTGTGGGAAGTTTATATGGCTTAAACTGTCTGTCTTGAATTTCCCCTGGGGATCAATAAAGTATCTATCTGTCTGTCTATCTATCTATCATTCGTCCCCTTATGCGGTTTCAACCGTCCCGACCAGGAGGGACGAATCAAATATTACGCACGTCCCACTTTTGCAGAAATAATTCCTGAACGGTTTTGTTCAAAGCTGAAAATACAACTGTATTTGACAGTTGACAGGTGTAGGTTGTTAGTAACAAAATATTAGCTTTCAGTGTGGTACGATCGTTTTGTACATGATGTTTAATTAAGTGTTTCAACTGTCCCGGCTCTCCCCTACCTAGTGAAAACTACTGCAGGGTCACTTTCTTTTCTAGCTTCTGTTATGTGTGTGCGTGCGTGTGTGTGTGCGTGCGTGTATTTCATGGTATTTCAAGGAGATCCTGCAGTAATCAAATGAGGAAGATCCCTGTTTATTATGGTGTTCATATTGTCCATAGATACTGTTACCATAGATACTGCCATATTGCTGCCATATTGTTACAGTCCAACAAAGTCCAACCTTTTCTCTCTCCTCTCTCTTTTCCTCAGCCAATCAGAAGAGGCCATGCCTGATCAGTGACCCCGCCTCCCCCCTTTCCCCGTGGGAACGAGAAGGGAGAGAGAGAGAGAAGTGTGCACTCCGAACAGTAGAATGAGGAAGTGCTAGCGTGATAGCGAGTGGAAGTGTGTGTGTGTGTGTGTGTGTGTGTGTGTGTGTGTGTGTGTGTGTGTGTGTGTGTGTGTGTGTGTGTGTGTGTGTGTGTGTGTGTGTGTGTCACACTTTAAGTCCTGCGAGCATCACCATGGCGGAGGTGTCGATCGCTCCGGGGAAGGTGTACGTGGAGGTGGAGTACGACTACGAGTACAAGTCACGTGACCGACTCATCAGTATCCGTCAGGGCGAGTGCTTCCTGTTGCTCAAGAAGACCAACGAGGACTGGTGGCAGGTGCGGGCCGAGGACGGGGGCAAGGCCTTCTACGTGCCCGCGCAGTACGTCCGCGAGGCCCGTCGGGCGCTCATGCCACCCCCCCAGAAACCGCTGCTGCCCCCTGCACCCGTGCCCGCGCCACGCCGACCCTCGTCCCTCAAGGAGCACACGCACGGCCGCAAAGAGCCCCCCAACACACACGTTGGCCACGGCCAGGGCTCCCTCAAAGAGCACCCTCACGCACACACTCACGCGGAGATGCCTTCGCCAGCGTCCAGCCCCACGTCCGAGAAGGTGCCGCTCATGCCCCCTAGTGGTGGAGGTGGGGCAGCACAGCAGCAGCAGCCGGTGTGGAAGCACGGCTCCCTGCCCCGAACACGTGCCAGCTCCCCACAGCGCCCCCCGGAGGAGGAGGAGGGGAGAGACAGGGAGAGGGGGAGAGAGAGGGATGGAGAGAGGGAGAGGGGGAGAGAGAGGGATGGAGAGAGGGAGAGAGGGAGAGGAGGGGACCGAGATCATGGAAAGAGCAGAAACGAGTCGTCGTCTGGAGACGAGCTCAGTAGCAGCTCCACCGAGCATCTACAGGTAAGGAGATACACACACACACACACACACACACACCGCGCTCAAACGCATGCGAACAAACACACACACACACACCTCACACACGCTCAAACGCATGCGAACACACACACACACACATTTGAATGCTTTTATTTGGATCTGAAAGGCAAGCAAGAAAAACAAGATCCAAATACTCTGGGAAGAGTCATTGACAAGGTGACAGGTCTACACATGGCTCACATACTTTTACAGGTCCTTCCATTTATTATACTCAGCACATTAAGGATCAACAAAACATCTCCGTCTCCATATTTGCATGCTCCTTATAGTGGCTGAAACGGATCAGGACTCTGTTCTCTGTTTCCCACCCTCATCATTATATATTATTACCATCTCCTCATTATAAAGTCTTTGGTGGAACAGTGTAGTTGTTATGCTGCTAGTGGCTATGCTGCTATGCTATAGTGGGACAGTGTAGTGGCTATGCTACTATGCTATAGTGGAACAGTGTAGTGGCTATGCTGCTAGTGGCTATGCTACTAGTGGCTATGCTGCTATGCTATAGTGGAACAGTGTAGTGGCTATGCTGCTAGTGGCTATGCTGCTATGCTATAGTGGGACAGTGTAGTGGCTATGCTACTAGGCTATAGTGGAAAAGTGTAGTGGCTATGCTGCTAGTGGCTATGCTACTATGCTATAGTGGAACAGTGTAGTGGCTATGCTACTATGCTATAGTGGAACAGTGTAGTGGCTATGCTACTATGCTATAGTGGAACAGTGTAGTGGCTATGCTGCTATGCTATGCTGCTATGCTTTAGGGGAACAGTGTAGTGGCTATGCTGCTATGCTATGCTGCTATGCTTTAGGGGAACAGTGTAGTGGCTATGCTGCTATGCTTTAGGGGAACAGTGTAGTGGCTATGCTGCTATGCTATGCTGCTATGCTTTAGGGGAACAGTGTAGTGGCAGGTGTAGCAGGCAGCTCACTGCGTCGGGATTAGTGTGTGCTTCATCTCACTGTGTGTTCACTGTGTGCTAAGGGTGTTTCACTAATTCACAGATTGGGATAAATGCAGAGACCAAATTTCCCTCACGGGATCAAGAAAGTATACTTATACCTATACATATATACTAATACAGTATCAGCCCGACGTACGCACACACACACTTATTCAAACATTTAAATACTTTATTATTCAGCCTTGAAATTTAACTAAGTAAGAGTTCTTGTATATTGTCTTCACATTCATTCAGACTCAGACACACACACACACACACACACACAGATCTGTGATGGCCACCCAGCTGTGCAATAGTCCTGGCCTTTCAGCGTGGCTGGTTCTGATGCTTCTCTCCTATTGGCTGGACAACAGGTGCTGCTCTCCCATTGGCCAGCGCTCCCACTTACTCTGTACTGTAGAACTAAAGAGTA
>NC_063207.1:2491838-2574338 GCF_017589495.1 Alosa alosa | reverse complement strand
TTACAGCTTCTCTCATACATTATTATTACGAATTAACATCCCTCAGAATGTCCATATGAAAATGCATGTGCGTGTGTGTGCGTGTGTGTGTGTGTAGTGGATTAAACACACAGATGATCAGGGACGGCAGTATTACTACAGTGCAGATGGCTCCAGGTCTGAGTGGGAGCTCCCCAAACTCGTGCAGATAGCTGGGGTGAGTGAGGGTGTGTGTGTGTGTGTGTGTGTGTGTGAGTGAGAGTTTGTGTGAGTGTATCTGTGCGCGTGTAGGAGTGTGTGTGTGTGTGTGTGTGTGTGTGTGTGTGTGTGTGTGTGTGTGTGTGTGTGTGTGTGTGTGTGTGTGTGTGTATCTGTGCACGTGTATGAGTGTGTGTATGTGTATCTGTGAGCGCGTATGAGTGTGTGTGAGTGTATCTGTGCGCGTGTATGAGTGTGTGTGTGTTTGTGTGATTGTATCTGTGCACGTGTATGAGTGTGTGTGAGTGTATCTGTGCTGTGTGTGAGTGTGTGTTTGTGTTTATAAATATGAATGTGCACATGCCATAAGGGTGCTGTGCACGTGTGTGAGTGTGTGTTTGTGTTTATAAATATGAATGTGCACATGCCATAAGGGTGCTGTGTGTGTGTGTGTGTGTTTGTGAGAGTGTATCTGTGCGCGTGAATGAGTGTGTGTGAGTGTATCTGTGCTGTGTGTGTCTATAGTCCCTTTCCCACCGGAGGGGTTTTTGCAGTTCCTACAACAGAATGTTCCTAGAACCCTTTCCTTGTGTTCCGGCCGGACCAATTTGGGGATTATTAAGTTCCTCTGACCGCAGTTCCTGTAACTCTTTCAGCTCCTACTCTAGGACAGGGTCTTTTCCCTTTTCCGCATAGGAACCCTTAGTGACCTAGGTCTACGTTGATTGGTCCAACTTATAAGTTACGCCCACTGTCAACCCAAATTTAATGGGCAGCCAGTAATGGCTTTTTTAACCGGTTTTGGGGGAGAGTAGTCAGTTAGCAGAACCGGTTTTGGGGGAGAGTGGTTAGTAGAACCGGTTTTGGGGAGAGTAGTTAGTAGAACCGGTTTTAGGGAGTAGTTAGTAGAACCGGTTCTGGGGGAGAGTAGTTAGTAGAACTGGACTGTTCCTGTAACTGCTTGGTGGCCTGGTGGGAAAGAGACTTATATGCACTGGGGATGAATATTGTAAATTCTATAAATAGTACAGTAGATGTATAAGAAATGGTATATAATATATATAATAAATGGTATATACTAATATGATCTACATTTCTGTCTATGCCCCTCCCATCTGCAGTTAAGCCCCGCCCCCACCCAGGACACACACAAAACGCGCAGTCTGGACCGCCGACAGCCCGAGCCCATCGTCCTGACCAAGTGGAGACACAGCGCACACGTCCCTGAGAACGATAAGGTACACACACACACACACACACATCGTCCTGACCAAGTGGAGACACAGCGCACACGTCCCTGAGAACGATAAGGTACACACACACACACACACACACACACACACACACAGGGCCCACGTCCCTGAGAACGATAAGGTACACACACACACACACACAGGGCCCATGTCTCTGAGAACGATAAGGTACACGTACACACACACACACACAAGAATGAGAAGGTACACACACACACAAGAATGAGAAGGTACACACACCCACACACACACACAGCGCACACACTCCTGAGAACGATAAGGTTCACACACCACACACCAGCCCTGCCAACCTGTACGCATGTTGCGTAGCAACCACGCATTTTCACATCAAAATACGCCGCTACGATGTTTTACTTAAAACTACGCAAAACGAGCACACACACACACACACTACGCAAAACGAGCAGACATCCAACTTCTCCGGAAAGCTCCTGGAGCGTGTGAATCTCCTGCTAATATATTTCATGTGAGGATGAGATACAGAGAGAAAGTGAGAGTGACAGGCAAAGCATAGTGGCCTCTATATGTTCTTTTTTCTTCTGCCAACGGTGGGTTAAAGGTGCCATGTGTAATGTCCGCCAAAAAATCAATTCATACTCCACATTCCATAAAAGATGGGGGCAGTATACCTCCAGAAAGTGAGTTTGTCTACCCTACAGTAACAACCGAGACACGTGTATTGCAGTTTGGCTGGTGGTTATGTTGCCCGCATACCGCCTCCCATGGCCGAAACTGGTATTATGACACCTGTCGGGCTGTGGCTAGTAATTTAGCATGCTAATTCAGGTTGATATCTCTGCAGCTCTATACCTTGTCATTTTTTAAATGACATCATCGCCCTAATTTCTTCTCATTCTTTTGATGTGTGTAGCTCATTTTTTGGATATTTTTACCTCAATTCTTACACATGGCACCTTTAAATGAAAGACTTGATGAGGTGACTTTAACAAGTGTTCACTCGCAAATTCGCGTCCCTAGCTGCCGTTGCTGTGAAACTAAAAATATTCCACTGAGTGCGACTGTAAATTCACCTAGGGCATAAAAAAAAAAAAATCTTGGGTTCCGGTTTCCGACTGACCCTGTCAATTTATGTGCGACCCAAATTTATTTTATGAGCTTGGGGAAGAAATAACACTAAATAGTGTAGGCTACATTAAATAAATCCACAAATAAAAGGCTTAACTATAATTACATTAATTACCCCATGCGTTATGTATAGGGATGAGCGTATTCTCTCTTTTACAAAGTAGCCTATGTACAGCTGTTCACGAAGACCATTGTTTTCGTCAGTTACCGGCACTCGCAATTTTGTCCAAACACCGCAACTTTTTCACAAATTTGACCCATCATCGTAGTTTCACCGTGAAATTTCACCTACCACAACAGTCCCTCGCGCAGAATATTGAGCCAGATGGCACACTTACTTCTGCACCTTCTGCATATGACACCAAAGACTGCCCTAACGTGTTCGTTCCTCTGCAGTTTTGATGACAATAAATAGAAGGCTAACGTTAATAATCTGCTTACTTGCATCTCTCAACCTGGTGTTGCTAACCTACCTAGGCTATGAAAGTAAGTAAGCCTACTTGGTTTACTGGCATTTGAGTAGACTATGCAACCCATTGGCAAACGTTTACCTGGATATGTCCTTTTAGCAGTGGTGGAGGAAGTACTGAATCTCAGTACTTAAGTAAAAGTACAAATACACAGAGAAATATTTACTTTAGTAAAAGAAAAAGTACCACAATGACAACCCTACTTAAGTAAAAGTAAAAAGTACCTGCTTTTAAATGTACTTTAAGTATTAAAAGTAAAAGTATTTGCATAATGATTTATTCTCTTAATATCTATATTCTAAAAGAAAAAATAGTATGGGCTGTGGCATTTTAATTAAGCTAGTTTTAGGTTAGGCTATATTCGACTAGATAGTTTTAAGCTAATGCAATTGTGCTTACCATCTGTGGCCCAGTTTACATTCTGACCTACAATTCTAGAGAATATACCTCTTTATTTGATCACACACAATTAAAGGAACCATATGTAAGATTGTGGCCAAAACTGGTACTGCAATCACTTTCAAAATACTGAAGAGCGGTGTATCCCCCCCCTCCCCCCTGACTCGAGCTTGCCAACCCTGATGGCTAAAACACTACTGACTTCTGCGGATTAGTAGATAGGTGGATGGTGGCGCATCAGGCCAAAACACAACATGACATGACAAAACACAACATCAACATCAGTTGAGGGCTGCAACTTCACTTTTTAAATGACAATATCCTGGCCGGACTACTGTTAGTATAGTGATATAAGTATTTGAAATGAACATGATTTCTTAATGTCTAGTGACATATCAGGGCCATTTTATGATTAATTGAAATATTTTTCTTACATACAGTTCCTTTAAGAAATATTTTCTAATCTGGGAAATGCTACGTTTTTTTTCCGCCAGTGGTTCTATAATAGTCTACCGCTTATTTGTGCCGCAAAAATGATCAGACGCGGGTGCATGGGCAGAGCCTGTAACTTAGATGACAGAAGCATGGGCAGAGCCTGTAACTTCAGACTGGAAGCTACGGGCAGAGCCTGTAACTTCTTCAGACAGTGACAGTAACTTCAGCATGGGCACAGCCTGTAACTTCAGACGCAGAGACAGAAGCAGGCATGGCCTGTAACTTCAGACGGTGACAGAAGCTGAGCATGGGCAGAGCCTGTAACTTCAGACGCGGTGACAGAAGCATGGGCATAGGTAACTGGGCAGAGCCTGTAACTTCAGACGGTGACAGAAGCATGGGCACAGACGCCTGTAACTTCAGACAGAACGGGCAGCCTGTAACTTCAGGACGCAGACAGGGCACAGCCTGTAACTTCAGATAACAGACGCAGACAGAAGCATGGGCACAGCCTGTAACTTCAGACGTGTGACAGAAGCATGGGCATGGCCTGTAACTTCAGACGTGTGACAGAAGCTGAGCATGGGCAGAGCCTGTAACTTCAGACGTGTGACAGAAGCATGGGCACAGCCTGTAACTTCAGACGTGTGACAGAAGCATGGGCATAGCCTGTAACTTCAGACGTGTGACAGAAGCTGAGCATGGGCAGAGCCTGTAACTTCAGACGTGTGACAGAAGCATGGGCACAGCCTGTAACTTCAGACAGACAGCATGGGCATAGCCTGTAACTTCAGACGGTGACAGAAGATGGGCATAGCCAGTAACTTCAGACATGGAAGCATAGCATAGCCTGTAACTTCAGACGTGTGACAGAAGCATGGGCATAGCCTGTAACTTCAGACGTGTGACAGAAGCATGGGCAGAGCCTGTAACTTCGCTGATCCGCGGATAGCAATCTCATCGGAGAGGAGGCCCTAACGCTGCAGATAACAGACAGAGAAAGGCATAGAACACAGTTGCATGTCCAGTGTAGCCATGGGTCTGGTGAATATAGCCTACCGAATGCAGATGGCTACAAGCTCACGCTTTGCCTGGTCTAGCCTAGAAGCTTATGTTTCAAAGATTTAGAAGCTGGGCACGAAGGCCCAGAACCTGTGGTAGCAACCCCTGTCCCCTGGTAAAAACAAACGGTTTGTCAGAGAGAGAAAAAAAAAATCTTATCATAAAATGTATCGTAAAAGGAACGATGGTGTTGTAAAAAATGTAGTCGAAAGTAAAAAGTACAGATAATTGCTGTAAAATGTAACTAAGTAAAAGTCAAAAGTATGCACTATAAATTCTACTTAAGTAAAGTACAAATACGTGGAATATTTACTTAAGTACAGTAACGAAGTATTTGTACTTCATTACATTCCACCACTGCCTTTTAGCTTATGTCATGTTTGCTAGCTGGGCTTAGTTTGAGTAGTGCTACCAAAATCATAGAAATTAATAAAATGGCAAGACATTTACCTCTTCTATGATCCAAGAATGATTTCCAAGAATGAGTTGTTTTTTTTAACATTTATTTTAACTAATGACATAGAAGACATTCACAATTGCATCCACATATCGTAATGCACTATGCAAAAAGTGATTTACGCTCGTAGCCGAACACAGTGAGATGCAAGCCTTCCAATCCACTCAGAAATGTAAATTCATGGGTTTCATCAGGTCCCTTTCCACAGGTAGAAGCACCTTAATTATCAATGTAGACTGCATGGTGCTTCATTAATACACCTGTGGAAAGGGACCTGATGAAACGCATGAATAGGCTACTCTCACGTCCTTAAAGGGGAAGGCAGTCAATTAGACGTAGCCTACAACACCAATGTAATGACATTAAACAGAAGTGTAGTCAAATAGTTTAAATCAATATGAAATTACTAGATTCTTACTTTCTATTAGTAATTATGCAGGCCACAGACTATGAATTATTAAAAAGATATGAACTTAATATGAATTACAAAATGTATGAATGTATTGAAACATATGACATGATGCCATCTCTTTAGGTGACTGTCTTTTTTGGACAGTTCTACGAAAGGTTATACTGCTTTGTGAATTACCTCAGTCAAAGCATTTTCACAAATAAAGTATGCCTACTTTGATTTTCTGTAATCCTTACTGTTTACCTTTGATTATCCTTTTTTTAATAAGCATCAAGATGATCAGTGTGATTTTGGTCTTACTAACCTTAATTGCCCTACATTAAAAAAAAAGAAGAAAAAAAATCGCAACTATTTTGCAATTTTCACTTCCTCACCAAATTTGTCCACAAGAAACAGCTAAAAAACACCAAGAACTTCCATCCAGGCATTTTAGGTCTAAACAGTCTCAAAAACCTCAAATCCTGGAGGGACTGATTTTCTACCTATCCATACTGCCACTGGGGAAAAAAAAAAAAAAATTCCCTACCAACCCATGGCCTCAACTGACAACCACCAGGAACCAAACCTTTTTTTTTTTATGCCTAGGCCTAATAGTTTGACTATGTCTGGGAAAGTTATTACTTGTTCACGATTTGTTTCAGTTATATTTTCAATGTGTCGCTTAGGGCTTGAAATTAACGATGTCTCGACGTCCCGGGGACCATAAACGATGCTGATGGTTAAAGTTTTCATAACTATAAGGCGCTAATGGAGGGCGGACCTTTCCATTAACAACGAGTCAAAGTGGACCAAGGCGAAATATTTTGAGCTGCTCATTAATGAGTGTTCAATTTGTTTTTTTCTTTGGAGCATATGGATCCTTCTTCTTGATTATTAGCGTGAACACAAGTAAGAACAAATAATAGGCTTACAGACTGAGATGGCGCACCTATCACTGTAGTTGGGATAATGTAGGCCTAATCATTGCAGCCTCACAGATGACAGAAAGACACCGAGATCTGAAAGAAACTTGAGTGCACAACGTGCAAGTGAAATTCTTTAAAAGCAATCAGTAGTTTGCATTAGTCAGCAGGTAATAATTGAACAATGAATGTTTTTCTTTTTTACAAATAAACAAAACATGGATGCTATTGTGAGTGAAGGGATAGACTACACACTGACAACAGCAGATGTCCATAAGCCTCTATCTACTGTAGCCTACATCCAGGTGAATTAGATATGTTGGCATAACATGGCCGATAGATGTATTTCTTTACAAAATAAATATTTAATAATAATGGATTGAAAAGAGGTATAATACCAGGCATGATTGAATAGGGCCCACATAAAAGAAAATGGACAACATACCCACATCAGTGCCTATCAACACAAGTGGTTTTCATAGGTCAGGATTGTTAGGCTCTAAAACAGATTGTCAACATTATAGAGCTACTGTAAAAGATTCAGTTTGCACTTTCAGGAACACATTGGATCCCATTTAGATAGATATTCAACATTAAAGATGGGTCACTATCCAAAACGTGTCTTGCGAGTATGGCTATGTCTGTGTGTGTGTGTGTGTATAGTGTGTGTGTGTGTGTGTATAGTGCGTGTGTGTGTGTCTTGCGAGTATGGCTATGTCTGTGTGTGTGTGTCTTATAGTGTGTATGTATATATGGGGTGTGTGTCTATATGTCTGTTTTTGGCTGCATGAAGGCCGACGTGAGCAATTTTTTTTTTCCTCGAGGTTTCTTTGAGGTGCTACTCAAAAAAATTCTTCAAGGTTGGCAGGTCTGACACACAAACACACACACACAAGAATGAGAAGGTACTGTACACTCACACACACACACCAGACAGTAGCAGGGCACTGACGCCTAGTGAGGATCCCACCCTGACTCTGACTCTGATGTGAAGTTCCAACAGAAGGTGGTGAAAAACCGGCGAATCCTGTCGCTCCATCGCAAAGGCTCGTCCCGCCTCCACCCATATAAACAAGTCAGTGTCCCGCCCCTGGCCCCCCAATCGGCCAATCAAACTGCATGCTCTAATCACACATCCAATCTGCTGGCATGTGGGGTGCCAACAGGAAGTGCCCTGCCACTATAACAGCCAATCACAAGCTGTCATGATTGATGCAAAGTTTTAATTAGCCAATCACCAGTGCTTAATCCCCAAGCATGCTCAGAAGAGTGCAGGGAATCACAGCCAATCACTGAAGACTACAGGCAGTTGCAACCAATCCCAGACTGAGTGAGATGCATTGTGGGACCGCTCAGAAGGCCCTGTCCATGAGCAGAAAGCTCATATTTAATTGGTTAAACTACATTACATGATGACATCACCCTAGCATGGATCTGGCGCTTGACCTCACACACTTTCTGATTAACTACTGTGCTGATACACACACACACACACACACATGCAATTATGGCGCTTGACCTCACACACTGTTTCTGATTAACTACTGTGCTGATACACACACACACACACACGCAATTATGTATATGTATAAGTATATATTTTGATCCCGTGAGGGAAATTTGGTCTCTGCATGTATCCCAATCCGTGAATTAGTGAAACACACAGCACACAGTGTACACACAGTGAGGTGAAGCACACAATAATCCCGACGCAGTAAGCTGCCTGCATCAACAGCGGCGCTTGGGGAGCAGTGAGGGGTTAGGTGCCTTGCTCAAGGACACTTCAGCCGTGCCTACTGGTCGTAGTTCGAATTGGCAACCCTCCAGTTACGGTCCGAAGTGCTAACCAGTAGGACACGGCTGCCCCAAAAATGGCGCATGACCTCACACTGTTTCTGGTTGAGGACTCACTTACCCTGTCTTGTGTTTTGGTTGTGTGCTGTGAGGTTGTTTGTGTTTATTTGTTTGTGTTTGTTTACTGCTCCTTTAGGACGTTGTGAAGCCCAGCACCCCAGACTCCGACGACTCCTGCCCCTCATCTCCTACCCATCCCAGCTCTGTTAGTACTGCCCTACCCACACACACACACACACACACACACACACACCCTCCCACCCATCCCAGCTCTGTTAGTACTGCCCTACCCACGCACACACACACACACACACACACACACACCACCTCCCACCCATCCCAGCTCTGTTAGTACTGCCCTACCCACGCACACACACACACACACACACCTCCCACCCATCCCAGCTCTGTTAGTACTGCCCTACCCACGACACACACACACACACACCTCCCACCCATCCCAGCTCTGTTAGTACTGCCCCCACCCACTTAATAACACACACACACACACACACCTCCCAATCTATCCCAGCTCTGTTAGTACTGCCCTACGCACACACACACACACACACCTCCCACCCATCCCAGCTCTGTTAGTACTGCCCCACCCACGACACACACACACACACACACACCTCCCACCCATCCCAGCTCTGTTAGTACTGCCCTACCCACGCACACACACACACACACACACACACACACACCCTCTCTGTTAGTACTGCCCTACGCACACACACACACACACACACACACACACACACACACACCTACCTCCATCCCAGTTCTTGTTAGTACTGCTCTCTAGTAATGTGCCCATTACACACACACACACACCTCCCACCTATCCCAGCTCTTGTTACTAATTACCCACGCACATCAGCACACACACACACACCTACCCACGCTCTTAGTACTGCCCTACCCACACACACACACACACACACCTCCCACCCATCCCAGCTCTGTTAGTACTGCCCTACCCACGCACACACACACACACACACACACACACACACACACACACACACACCCTCCCACCCATCCCAGCTCTGTTAGTACTGCCTACCCACCACACACACACACACACACACACACACACACACACACACACACACCCATCCCAGCTCTGTTAGTACTGCCCTACCCCACACACGACACACACACACACACACACACACACCTCCCACCCATCCCAGCTCTGTTAGTACTGCCCTACCCACGCACACACACACACACACACACACACCTCCCACCCATCCCAGCTCTGTTAGTACTGCCCTACCCACACACACACACACACACACACACACACACACCTCCCACCCATCCCAGCTCTGTTAGTACTGCCCCTACCCACACACACACACACACACACACACACCTCCCACCCATCCCAGCTCTGTTAGTACTGCCCCACCCACGCACACACACACACACACACACACACACACACACCTCCCACCCATCCCAGCTCTGTTAGTACTGCCCTACCCACGCACACACACACACACACACCTCCCACCCATCCCAGCTCTGTTAGTACTGCCCTACCCACCCACACACACACACACACACACACCTCCCACCCATCCCAGCTCTGTTAGTACTGCCCCACACACACACACACACACACACCTCCCACCCATCCCAGCTCTGTTAGTACTGCCCTACGCACACACACACACACACACACACCCATCCCAGCTCTGTTAGTACTGCCCTACCCACGCACACACACACACACCTCCCACCCATCCCAGCTCTGTTAGTACTGCCCCACGACACACACACACACACACACACACACACACACACCTCCCACCCATCCCAGCTCTGTTAGTGCCCCCCCACGCACACACACACACACACACACACACACACACACACACCCACCCATCCCAGCTCTGTTAGTACTGCCTTACCCACACACATGTACACACACACACACGCACACACATCCATCCCAGCTCCATTAATCCTGCCCTACTCACACACACACGCTTCTCCATTACTAATGAAATCCTTTTCCTCTCACATTTCCTCCCTCAGTCTTTTCACTGTCAACATTGGGCAGCCGTGGCCTACTGGTTAGCGCTTCGGACTTGAAACCGGAGGGTTGCCGGTTCGAACCCCGACCAGTAGGCACGGCTGAAGTGTCTCTTGAGCAAAGGCACCTAACCTCACTGTACCCCCGAAGGCCAAGTTGTTGTTGCAGGCAGCTCACTGCTACGGGATTAGTGTGGTGCTTCACCTCACTGTGTTCACTGTGTGTGTTTCACTAATTCACGAATTGGGATAAATGCAGAGACCAAATTTCCAAAAATCACGGGATCAAAAGAGTATACTTCTACTTACTTATACATATACTTAACATGCTATTTCTCACCAGACACACACACACGCATTGACATCACATCTCTCCTCCCTTCTGTATGTGTGTGTGTGTGAGTATGTGAGTGACAGAGACCTCCTCCTCTTAGCTGTGTGTGTCCTAACATGGGATGGGGTTTTTAGTTGATGGTTTCATTTTGATTGATAAGGAAATGTACAAGTCTCTCTCTCTCTCATTCCATCCTGTTGTGCTATCTCTTTAGCCATCAGAGAAGTGCGGGGTCCTCAATGTCACCAAAATCACAGAAAACGGCAAGAAAGTGCGGTGAGTTGAACACTAACATTCTATAGACACACACACACACCCTACAAATGTATGCACACACTCACTAATAAACTCAGTCACACTTATATAACACACACACACACAAAGTGTTTCTGAGTTGTGTTTCTTCCCCACAGAAAGAACTGGACTTCTTCCTGGACAGTCCTCCAGGGCTCTTCGCTCCTATTTGCCAAGAGCCAGGGGGGCGGGACTAGCTGGGTGAGTGACACACAGTCTCACCAATTGCCAGTGCTCTTTTTAAAACCCAACCCAAGGCTTTCCCAAGGTTTAGGCCTGCTCTAGACTATTTATTTATTTATTTTGTGTGTCTGTGTGCGTGCATGTGCCTGTGTGTGTGTGCGTGCGTCTGTGTGTGTGCCTGTGTGTGTGCGCGTGCATGTGTAGTTTGGGAGTCATCAGTCCAAGCCTGAGCTCAGTGTGGATCTGAAGGGAGCATCTGTGGAATGGGCTAAAGACAAATCCAGCAAGAAGCACGTCTTCGAGGTACACACACACACACACTCTCTCTCTCTCTCTCTCTCACCCTTCTGCTAGTAGTTTTTGATCACACACACACACAGCTGTCGGTTGTAGCTATTTGATTGTCCCTCTGCAGGTGAAAACTCATCAGGGCACTGAGCTTCTGATGCAGTCGGATAACGAGAGCCTCATCAACGAATGGCTACATGCCATCACTGAGGCCATCAACACACACGTGAGTCCACACACACTTACACACACACACACGCCAAGATATAGACACAAAACACACACACACTCTGGGATGGTATTGGCGCCTGTTAGGGCATGGGGAGTCGGACTTATATGCATAGAGGAGGACATGCCAGAGTCTCCCAGCCCTGAGAAGCACGACCACGACAAGGACCTCCGGGACTCCAAGAAACTCCGAGGTGTGTGTGTGCGCGTGTGTGTATATGTCTCTCTGTGAAACACTGTGGTCTGTGTGTGTTTGTCTAAAAAAGGCAGGTGTGTGTGTGTGTGTGTGACACACATATATTTATAGAGTATTGGAAGTGGTGTTTTTAATTCTGCTATCTGACCTAAAGGTACACATGACCTCCCTGATATGACCAAAGGTGCCATTAGTTAAAGTGGTTTATCCTATGTAGTGTGTGTTGTAAGCCTGGGTAGTGTAGTTGCTGCTACATGTGTGTTTGAGAGACTCCATTTCCCATGATGCAGCAGCAGCAGGAGCAGGCATGAAGAGCTCAAGCAGCATGGACGTGTCTGACCACAGGAAGAGGACCAAACTAAAGAAGTTCCTCACGCGCCGACCCACTCTACAAGCGGTCAGAGACAAGGGCTACATCAAAGGTAGGGGTGTGTGTGTGTGTGTGTGTGTGTGTTGGAAATACAATTTTGAAAATGTGCCATTGGCAGATTTTGGTCACATTGACCTGCCACTCAACAAGTAGTATTAATACTTTGTGTCTGAAATCTACCAGCCACACATTCATATTTCCCCAGCTAGTGGCTGGTGCTAATTTCCCTCCCTGCTGTGTGTGTGTGTGTGTGTGTGTGTGCAGTAACATACCATAGTGCAACACACTGAAAGGCATTGTGTGAAGCCAGAGTGCGGTGTTCACTTGCACAATTTACACACCTGCACAATTTACACAGCTCTACTGGAGATTTCACTGTTTAAAGTTGCAGTAGGCAAGATTTTTTTGATCATATTCACTGAAACTGACACTATGCTTCGACAGAACAACATAAATCAGCTGGTTTTAGAAAAAACCCGCACTTCTACCTCAACCTAGAGCCTGTTATTTGTTTTGCAAAAATCCTCAGCTCCCGGTTCTTCTGGTCCAATCAGAGCAGGGCTGTGTGAGATCTGACTGTCAATCACAGTCTGGTGCAGTCTGAGTGACACTGACGAGCACAAACTTCGATGAGAGGGTGCTCGGTGGTAGTGGGGGAGGGGCATGAGAGTTGTAAACATTCAAAATTTTGGCTAAGTCCCCTCAATCTGTCAGACTTCCCAACTCACTAGTGGAGATTTCACTGTTTTTCACTCTGATAATATTTACATAATGCTGCAGTTTGAGTAGTCTATGTTACGGAGAACTGTATGTGTGTGTGTGTCTGTAACGGTGTGTGTGTGTCTGTAACGGTGTGTGTGTGTGTGTTTTGTGTTATTACAGACCAGGTGTTTGGTTGCAGTTTGACTAGTCTCTGTCAGAGGGAAAACGGTACGGTTCCACACTTCGTCAGGATGTGCATCGACCACGTGGAGAAAAACGGTACAGCACACCCCACCACCACTCCTCGCCTTTCAGCTTCCAGCCCTAATCGCCTAATCCATTGGTTCTCAAAGTGGGGTCTGGAGCACATTGTCAGGGGGTCCCTGGCAAAGTTTGCTACAAAATATGAAATTGTCTTATATGGCGAAAAATGCTACAGGATCAGTATTTGCCCAATTGATCTGCTGAGACGTTACATCAATACGTCAAAACACTTTATTATTAATTAACCGCCAACAAAATGAAAGTTATGTGAAGCAAACACTATGTGTTCAACACAATAGGCCTACATTTGACAAAGAAACAACAATCCTTTAAAAAAAATCCTACATACTGTCAAAGTTTGCTAGCATGACTATTGTAGTATTAGCACTCTATGTTTTTAAATACATATAACATAAGCATTAGGGCTGTCCATCTTCTTCCATAACCCAATTCGAATTTCATTAATTATTATTTTTAATAATCAAATTATATTCAAATATTTAATGCTCAAATTTCACCTATTATTAATATTTACGATGCATCTTTATACACTGTATAAACGGGCTTATGCATTGCCAATGCCACTATAAACGCGTGTTTTTCGCGGGCCAATGGTGTGAGAACTAACTGGGTAACAGAAGACAGGCATGAGGGCTAAATTTCGGGCTGATTAGGCCAGGGGTTCTCAAACTTTTGTGGGCCGGCGACCCAGTTAGTTCTCACACTATCGGCCCGCGATTCCATGAACCATTATGCCTATCAGAGAAGTGACAAAAGCTCCGGACATTGCCTAGAGGAGGGAGGCAAAAACCTACTTCTTTCCTGCTTTAGCTGCGCGGTTCCTCGTCCTCGGACTGTTTACCTACCTAGCACGAAAGTAAATCTGTTTTAGCGTCGCCGTATCACCATGCTGTCAACCAAACCTGGTCGGGAGCAGGTTATGTGCTAAGTTACAGCTCAAATCGTGTAAAACTACCGCCCACTGACCAATCAATTATCTTGAAAAACGAAGTTCTCACGTGTAGGATTCTGTCATATATATTGCAGGTGGGGCCGCCTACACATTTTGGATATCGTATGCGCTTTAATAGTGTTGTGCGTGCAAATATGCCACTATGGACGTGCATAGGCTACAATACAACATCTGATGACAATCGATTTATTTGATGTCATAGGCTAGACAGTAAAAATTACCGCAATGTAGATTACGCCATCGCTTATAAATGTGGAAGTAATTGTTTTTTAATATAGGCGGTCTTGTGCGTCTCCACGTTTCATGATTGGCCAATATCATCCCAACACCGAGAACGTGCACAGATCTGAGCTGAAAGCCTAGTTTGACAAATATATCACATAACTGCTATCGTAGTACCACTTAACTTATACCCCTGAGTCAAGGCTTTGTGAAGCCTCATACTTCTAGATAGCCTAGATATGTCTAACGTGCTTCGTAGTATATCCCAAGGGTGTAGCGTTATCAGATGTGCACTCAGGCTGCTTGCTGCTACATATTCTGCAGATTACGACATCATTAGGCTATGCTAATTGTTATTTCTCCGTGTTCTGATGGAAATCCAAAAACGTTCCACACATCGCTGAAATGGTCGATCAGGAGTGACCTCCGTGGTGGTGCATCGCTTCTGCCAAATTTAGATTGTGCATTAGACGTGACAAAAGCATTTCGTTTTCACATATTCGCTAAAGTTAGCCAACACATACAAAAAACTCCCCAAAACACCACATTCGAATGGTAATTTCCAAATTCGATTAGTATTGATTTTTTAAATATTCGACTTTAGAAATTTGTTCCAACAGCCCTAATAAGCATCTAACAGAAAAAAAGGCTATACAACTACATGATTAACTTAAGTTTTATGTGTTGCGATTATGAGGGGTCCTTGGAGAGTTTTCCACTCCATGAGGGATCCCCGGCCCACAAAAGTTTGAGAACCCCTGGCCTAATCAGCCCGAAATTTAGCCCTCATGCCTGTCTTCTGTTACCCAGTTAGTTCTCACACCTGTGTTCTGTTACCCCTGTTAGTTCTCACGCCTGTGGTCTGTTACCCTTGTTAGCCCTCCTGTGTTCTGTTCCTCCTCACGTCTGTGTCCTGTGTTCTGTTTCTCTGGCCTGTGTTCTGTTTCTCCTCACGCCTGTGTTCTGTTCCTCTGGCCTGTGTTCTGTTTCTCCTCACGCCTGTGTTCTGTGTCCTGTGTTCTGTTCCTCTGGCCTGTGTTCCGTTTCTCCTCACGCCTGTGTTCTGTTCCTCTGGCCTGTGTTCTGTTCCTCCTCAGGCCTGTGTCCTGTGTTCCAACCCCTCAATAGCATGTCAAAGGTTAAGCCATACCTGTCAACACTCCCGTTTTTCCCGGGTTTCTCCCGTATTTCAAGGTCATCTCCCAGCACCCTCCCGTTTTGTTATTTCTCCCGGAAAACTCCCGTAATTTGCATGGCCATCAAACTTCATTTTAAAATCATTGATCCATTCAGGTTGCCAGATTGTGTATGAAATACACCCTACACATACACGATCACTTAGTTTCAATTTCAACTGTTTTGTCATAGGCTAAAACCTGGCAACCCAAACCCAAATAAAAAGCGGGTGCCAACTCTAGCCTGAGTCGTCGTAGCCTAAGCAAGCGGGCTAGTTGAATGGCCTACTCCACAACTAGCTGTTGTGAAATTGTTGGGAATTTAATTGATTAACACATCACATAAACTGTTATTGAGTGTTGTTGATACACTGAACTTGTTCCCTCTGAACCAAATCTGACAGCAAGCAGCTTTGGAGTTTTAGAAGTAGGCTGCAGGCAGGCAGCTGGTGGATACATAACTGGCATGTGTAGGTAATGGTAAGGTAAAAGCAACGACCGAAATGCAGTGTTGAAACACGTGTATGAAACGTATTAAATATGCAAACAGATCCGGTATAAACACTGACCCCCCCCGAAAAAAAATCTCCCGTTGTTTAAGCTGTGTGTTCAGATGTTTGCCTGTCAGGGTTGGTGGGATTACTACAACCACTACAAACAAGTGTGTGTGTGTGTGTCTTGCCTGTGTGAGTGCATGCTTAAATGCTACGGAAAATGTATGCTAAGTGTGTGTGTGTGTGTGTGTTGCAGGCTTGAGCGTGGATGGGCTCTACAGGGTGAGTGGAAATCTAGCAGTGGTCCAGAAACTCCGCTTCGCTATCAATCATGGTACGTCCTGCTACACACACACACACACACACACACGTCCTGCTACACACACACACGTCTTGCTACACACACACACACACAAACACGTCTTGCTACACACACACACACACACACGTCTTGCTACACATACACACACATTGGGGCAGCCGTGGCCTACTGGTTAGCGCTTCGGACTTGGAACCGGAGGGTTGCCTGTTCGAACCCCGACCAGTAGGCACGGCTGAAGTGCCCTTGAGCAAGGCACCTAACCCCTCACTGCTCCCCGAGCACCGCTGTTGTTGCAGGCAGCTCACTGTGCCAGGATTAGTGTGTGCTTCACCTCACTGTGTGCTGAGTGTGTTTCACTAATTCACGGATTGGGATAAATGCAGAGACCAAATTTCCCTCACGGGATCAAAAGAGTATATATACTTATACTTATACGTCTTGCTACACACACACACACACACGTTTTACTACACACACACATCCTGCTACACACACACACGTTTTACTACACACACACACAAACACACACGTCCTGCTACACACACACACACACGTCTTACTACCAGGGCTTGAAAACAAAATTATTTTTCAAACGTTCCATTCCGAACGGTTCAGGTAGGCCTATGTTTAACGTTTTCGTTCTTGCATGCGTTCCGCCACCAACATATCGGTCCTGAACCGGTTCGGAACGCAAAATATTGTTCGTTCTTAAAGTTCCTGCAGTGTTTGGCAGGCCTATCAAGTCTATTTTTGTGGACTGTACCTTAGAATAGACAAACTCGTTATTTCCCCTTGATTTAGCCTTAGCTATGCCCAAAAATAATAAATCACAGGTGGCATCCAAAAACATTCAGATGGGCTATCCATCCCATAGCCTACAGACTTACTGTAGGCCTAACCTATGCCTATAAATAATTTCTTATCAAAAATATTTCTGGATACGTGCTTAACTCCTTACCTGGTTGTAGCCTAAGTTTTATTCATATGGAGATCTTCAAAGGCTTGCGCTATAATTCCAACCCTGTTTATAAACGAACCTGTCTGTTGCTGACAAGGCCTATCTCAAATTTCCCGTTTAACTCTTCTACATAGAATGGGATATAATTGCGCCAAACATTTCAAATCCGACTTTAAAAGCGACAGGCAAAATAGGCTAATGCATAGGCTACAAACTATTTCCAAATCAGTTTCAGTAGCCTACGCTTCTGAGCTGGCCTAAGATCCGAAGTGGCAGGCCGGATAGGTTACATTACAACAGCAAGACAAAATATACACATTTGGACCAAAGGTCCATTTATTAGTTTATTTTTTTTTCAAACTGCAGAAATCAAATTATTAGGCTGTTCGCCTACAGTAGTTGGCTACATAGCGGCTTGTTAGCTCACATTAACAGTGTAGATGCGGGCTTGTTTTTCGCACAACCGGAAATAGTCTCCCTGACTCTGATATGCTTTTGTGAAATTTTATAAAATATATAGAGAACGAAAAAAAACGTTATTAACCGGTTTTGTGGATTTCAGAATAACGTTTCTGTTCCGGAACAGTTGAAGACCATTTTGTTTTCGTTTCCGTTCCTCGTAAAATTCTGTAAAATTCCGTTCGTTTTCGGTTTTCGTTTTCGTTCCTTGAACCGGTTCGGAGCCCTGCTTACTACACACACACACACACACACACACACACACGTCCTGCTACACAAACTCACACACACACAGGGAGTGGGGTACAACATCCGTATAAACCTGATGGGTCGGGTTTGGACAAATATTTAGAAATGATACTCAGGTTCAGTTGGGGTTTGGGCTCATGGGGGGCGATATGCATTTTGGGCGCTTTACATTTAAAATCATGCAAACGTTTGGTTTTTGAGAATAAAATAAGATGTAAAAAAGACCTAACAGCTTTCTTCCTGTGTGCAAGATTTGTTTATGTAGCCGTGACAACGCATGTGCATTTTTAAGGCAGCAAAACAGGCTGTCTTGGGTGACGTTAAAAAAAAAAAAGTTGTTAGCCTATCAGGGAGATTTTAAGACCAAAGAAAACTAAGCGAATCAAGTCTAGGACTACTATGTGGAGGTATGCCTACTTGTGTTGCATAGGCTACTGTGGTAAAGACATACAGTAGACATAAGGTCGCTTTGTTCAATTGGAGAGGATTTCCTAGTTGCCCCAATTAACGTCGATGCTGCATATGGATCAGTGGCAGAAGGGCTGTAGTTTCAAAGAACGTTGCAGTTAATTTCAAGAGTTTTCGTCTAGAAGGTAAGACTAGAATTCTATTTCAATAGGCTATGCTTGCTTGGGCCTCTTGTGTGAATGTGCGCTGTGTATAAACAATTAATGGCCTCCTTACACCAAACAACTTTAACAAGATTTGTGAAAGATTTTTGAAAGATTGGAGTCTTTTGAATAAAGCTTGAATGGGGGGCATTAGTTAAAAGACACCAATCTTTCAAGAATCTTTCCCAAATCTGGCCATGAGAATTCTATTTGTTGTTTGTTCCATTCAATGGGCTAAAGACAGGCTATCTACAAACGTGAACGTTTAATCACTAGCATGGGTATAACAGTGGCATCATCTGCGTCGGGCTCGGGTCGGGTTCGGACATAAAATGAAAATGCCTGTCGGGTTCGGACGCAACTCTGTCGGACGCGGGTTCCGCACTCTAATGTATATGTCTGAATGTCTTGGGTTAGACAGAACTGTGTGTTGACGAGATCTTGTGTGTGCGTGTGTGTGTGTTAGATGAGCGGGTGGACCTGGAGGATGGGAAGTGGGAGGACATCCACGTCACCACCGGAGCGTTTAAGATGTTCTTCCGTGAGCTTCCAGAACCTCTCTTCACATACACACACTTCCAGGAGTTTGTCAACGCCATCAGTGAGTACCACACACACACACACCTTTGTATAGACTGGTGAATGTGCATGTCTCTGTCCGTAGTCGTGATAATAATATGTGTGTGTGTGTGTGTGTGTGTGTGTGTGTGTGTAGAAATCCCAGACTACAGGCAGCGTGTTCAGTCCATGAAGGAGCTGGTAAAGCAGTTACCCCGGGCCAACCATGACACCATGCAGGCTCTCTTCACACACCTCAGGAGGTAGACGCACACACACACACACCTGCTCTTCTTCACATACCTCAGGAGGTGGCACACGCCAACGCCACACACACACACTCTCTTCTTCACATACCTCTCTTCTTCACATACCTCACACACACTCTCTTCACACACCTCAGGAGGTAGACGCACACACACACACACGCACATGCGCGCGCACGCGCACACACACACACACTCTTCTTCACATACCTCAGGAGGTAGACGCACGCACGCACACGCACGCACACTCACACACACTCTCTTCACACACCTCAGGAGGTAGACGCACGCACACACGCACGCGCGCACACACACACACACACACTCTCTTCACACACCTCAGGAGGTAAGTGTACACACACACACACACTCTCTTCACACACCTCAGGAGGGAAGCACACACACTCACACTCTCTCTGTGTGTGTCCCTCAGAGTGGTGGAGCACGGCGAGGAGAACCGCATGACGGCCCAGAGTGTGGCCATCGTGTTCGGCCCGACGCTGCTGCGCCCAGAGACCGAGTCCTGGAACATGGCGGTCCACATGGTCTACCAGAACCAGATCGTGGAGCTCGTCCTTCTGGAGCTTGACACCATCTTCTCCAGGTAGCCAATCACAGCTCAGGACTGCTGCGTCAGACATGCCCACACGCCATCATCGGGAGGTTGGGGTTTGGAGAGATGCACCAACCAATCAGAAGAAGGGGAAATGCTCCCTCAGATGCCAAACCCTGCCTTTAAGAGACTCCGGGTCTGCCTCCTGGAGGGGGAGGCTCACTGTTGAACAAAGGGTGTACACACACACACACACACACACACACACACACACACACACACACACTCCTTAGTGCATACACCTCTTAATATACATAGAAATATATTAACGTATCACACTCTGAAATTAACAGAAGTCTTAAACCCTCCCCTGCTTGTGATATTCTTCAATACTGAACTTTCCCAACTGGAGATGTTGCTATGGACACCACTGGAGATGTTGCTATGGACACTATTGAACATTCCCAACTGGAGATGTTGCTATGGACACCACTGGAGATGTTGCTATGGACACTACTGAACATTCCCAACTGGAGATGTTGCTGTGGACACTACTGAACATTCCCAACTGGAGATGTTGCTATGGACACTCCTGAAAACACTAGAATAAAACACTATGGACACTACTAACAACGTCCAGACTACTGAACCTCTGAGCTCAACTGGAGATGCGTCTGTGAATTACAGTACTGAACAACCTCCAGACAGCGCTGTAAAATGTGTGCAGGAATTTCTTGCATTATGATGGCTAGAGCTGGGGGTTTTGAATAAATCATGCGCTATGTCTTAGACACTAATGAACAACCCCAACTGGACTCTTAGAACAACCCCAACTGGAGTCTTAGACACTATTGAACAACCCCAACTGGACTCTTAGACACTACTGAACAACCCCAACTGGACTCTATGTCTTAGACACTACTGAACAACCCCAACTGGACTCTTAGACACTACTGAACAACCCCAACTGGACTCTATGTCTTAGACACTACTGAACAACCCCAACTGGACTCTTAGACACTACTGAACAACCCCAACTGGACTCTTAGACACTACTGAACAACCCCAACTGGACTCTATGTCTTAGACACTACTGAACAACCCCAACTGGACTCTTAGACACTACTGAACAACCCCAACTGGACTCTATGTCTTAGACACTACTGAACAACCCCAACTGGACTTGTTTCTGTGAACTCTAATGAACATGGCTGTTGGAAAGTCAGTTTTCTGCATTCCCTTGGGATATTCCTTTTACCTTAAGAATATGCTCAAGCTTTAATAGAGTTCATTCTGAACGCAAGCGTAGTGCTGCTGAACACCGGACAGTGGTAGAACTCAACCTAAGAGGTTTAAGGTTCACACTACCGAACATGATTGAATACGCCAAATTGGAGACTTTTCAAAGGACACCACCGAACTTGCCCGTCTGGTGATGTCGGTGTTGACACCACTGAATGAAGCCAATAGGACATTTCTCCATATATATATATATATATATATATATATATATATATACACATACACACACACACATATTTTTTAACAGTACACAGCTTTGGGGCCATTGCAGGTACTTGCTGAGTATTCCTCTCCAATGGATGTATTTGCACACATACTACTGAACTGAACTCACCCTGCACTACACACGAACGTGCTTCCCGAACGTGCTCAAATGGACTTACTTATCACTCCAGTCCCGAACACACCCAACGCAGCTGCCATGGTGAAGTCTCCTCATCAGGGGACTGTCCAGGGGCAACGGAAGCCGCTCGAACACACCCAGATGTTGGTGTGGCACCCGTGCAGGGCAGGTCCGCTCGAACACACCTAGATGTTGGTGTGGCACCCGAGCAGGGCAGGTCTGCTCGAACACACCCAGATGTTGGTATGAAAACAGGACTTTTTGGTCTGTTTTTTTTTTTACACGGATCAGAACAGAGTGTACAGCCAGATCCATCTGGACTGGGTAGAGTATTACACTACGCTAATGAGCTATGAACACACACACACACACACACACACACACACACGCATACACACAGACATAGAACACAGATACAGAACAAAGACTATTACACACACACCCTAAATATATGGCTGTGTACACACACAGACACACACACACACACGTGCATTTGAACAGTCATTTGTGGCTCCTGGGGCTGTGTGTGTGTGTCTGTGTGTGTGTGTACAAGGGAGGCAGGAGTAGTTGGAGTGAAGATAGGACTGTGTGTATATGTGTGTGCGTGTGTGTGTTTAGAACACTAAAAAGGTGTACATAAACAGGGGAGAGCTGTAATTGAGAGATAGTATGTATGTTTGTGGCCAGCTATAGTATATTAACAGGTATAGAGTAGACTGACTAATGCAGTAGAACGCTGAGCTTTGGAGTCTAGTGACCAGAACAGAACCAGCTGACCCAGGAGGTTTGGAGTCTATAGTGACCAGAACAGAACCAGCTGACCCAGGAGGTTTGGAGTCTATAGTGACCAGAACCAGCTGAAAGTGACTTGTCACTGCAGAACCTGTGTTTCTCTTGCAAATAAACTACTCTAAACCATCTCGTGGTGTCTGAAATCTCTCTTTCTCTCTCTCACACACACACACACCTCACTGCAGAACCGGCGTCTCTCCTGCAAATAAGCCAGGGTTTCCACGGGTCTTGGAATTTCTGGAATATCATTTAAGTCTAGACTTGGAAAGTCAGGGAATTTTTTTAATCATTTTTGGGGCAAAGTCATAGCCTGGTCCTACCAGACTCTTGTACATTTCAGAATGTCACTTCCCATTGCCAAGCGTTAACCTCATTGAAGGCGAGTAGTCTGTTGAAGTTTAAAACTATTGGATCTCGGCCCCAGCTGTGGCGCAACCTGGACCGTACGCTGGGTTCGATTCCCGCCCCGTGGTCCTTTCCGGATCCCACCCTCTCTCTCCCACTCACTTCTCACTGTCCTGTCACATTAAAGGCATAAAAGCTCAAAAAAATATAGTTAAAAAAAAAAAAAAACTTGGATCTGCCCAGAGCCACTCTGGGTCTGCCATAACCAATCGCTAACATTTGGTTGTGACGTATGTCTGGCTCAAACTAGCGCACAACCTCAACGTCATTGTTCTCAGCCACTCCCTCTATTCGCTGATTGGACCTGCAGATTTTTGCAGGAGAAAACCCGAGTATATACCGCAGACCCAGACGAAGTACTGAAGGGAAATTGAGCGGAAGTACATAGGAGGGCGGAGTCAGGCTAGCAAAGTCAGGGAATATCAGGGAATTTTGTTTAAGCAGTTTTAAACATTTATACCAAAATACATCAATATGAATATGTTATTTATGGTGTTAATACAGTAGCTTTTCCCCATTACTGCTTGTTTGAGTGGTTTACTTTGTTTTTTCAATGAGCGTTTATTCATCCATTCTAAAACAAAAAATCGAAAATTCTGCAACACTCCTGCTCGGACATTTTTCGGTTGGTGTAATGTACCATTCATTATATAAAAGTCATGGAAATTTTTTTTTATTTTGGTTATGGAATTTAACCTTTGACTTA
This sequence comes from Alosa alosa, assembly GCF_017589495.1. Lineage (NCBI taxonomy): Eukaryota > Metazoa > Chordata > Actinopteri > Clupeiformes > Clupeidae > Alosa > Alosa alosa. The sequence goes on along the minus strand of NC_063207.1, from coordinate 2,550,514 downwards.
AGAGTGGGAAACCCGATAAACCACGTGCCGTAAGTCTCTCTCTCTCTCTCTCTCTCTCTCTCTCTCTGTCATACACAGCTCCAACTCTTTTGGTCATTAGATCAAAGTACATGCACAGTAACATACTTAAAGACAAAAACCAAAATCGGTGAGATTCATGTCGGTGAATATCACACAGAGACACTGGTGAACTTTACCGAGGACATCAGTGTTCATAGTTACCTGATCCCAGGTCAGCTGGGTGGACCGGGCGGTACCGTGGGGTGCAGCTCAGTGTCTGGCCTGCAGTACCACCTGAGCCCAGCAGAGGGCAGGCTGGAGAGGCCGGCCCAGGGCTGAGCTCTACACTATTCAGTCACATTTCCTAAATGAAGACGATTTCTCGCTTGAAAAGGGCACAAAATAAAAGCCAACACAAGAATGTAAAATCAGCATTATTCTCCTTTAATTACTGTTTGGATGGGGATTTTGTTTTTTAAATTAAACAATTGAGAATGACAATGCATTAGAACATGCTTGTTTTATCTAAAACAAACTGAATGCATTGGACACATACACAAAAACCTTTGGCACACAAAATGAGACATGGACAACACACCGTGACGCACGGAACCACCGCCTGGCATTCGCCTCCACACGAGGGTGGAAATCAACGTTTTAAAATGAAAACATCTACCAGCTACGGGCAGATAAATGATCAAATTCACCAGCCGCTCAATACTAAATCATTATTTTGCATCTGAAAAGTCTACCAGCCGCTGAATACTAAATCATTATTTTGCATCTGAAAAGTCTACCAGCCACTTAAATATTTGACCAGCATTTGGCTGGGGAGCTGGTGCTAATTTTCATCCTGGTTATAACTTGGAGACACTGGAGACCTCAGAGCAAGCCTCCTCTTCAGACGGTCACAACCTCACACCTACGTAGCGTTCATGCTAACACATTCTCAACATCATGTCCTGGCAAACTGGCTTAGTTGCACACACACACACACAGTAACTTTCCTAAGTCAAACACAGTGCTTCATAAACATGTAAGGTACTTCCCATGCACATGAGTGATAAGGACGTGTTCTAAATGCTTATAAAGGGGTTGGGGGTCGGTTATGCACTATGAGGGAATCTAGACGTGATGAATGGAGTGTTGGGGTGGGTTATGCACTGAGTGATCTGCAGTGTTGGGGAGGGTTATGCACTATGAGGGGATCTAGACGTGATGAATGCAGTGGCAGACAGTATGACTGCAACAAACGTGGGTCTGTCATAGGGGGCAGTGAGCGGGTCACAAAGCAGCCAATCAGTCTGGCCTGGAGGCATGTACCAGTCTGGCCTGGTTCTGTTGGATCTGGTCTAGTTTGGTGGTGCAGCTCTGTGACAGCAGCGCTAGAGCCTAGTTACCCCGTTAGCTGCTCTGAGTACACACCTGGAAACACGGCTCACATCCAGGGGTGCGTTTCCCAAAAGCATAGTTGCTAACTAAGTTAGCAACTTTGTTGGTTGCAATGCAATTTCCCATTGCCAACCAACTAAGTTGCTAACAGGTTAGCAACTATGCTTTTGGGAAACGCACCCCAGTCTGTCTTAGCCTTGCCTAGCATGCAGGGTGCTCTTTTTCTCTTGCTTAGCATATGTGGGGCTGCGTTTCTCCAGCCTAGCCTCCTGCATAAGGTGCTGTCTTTCGCCAAACTAGCATCATGTATGAGGTGCTGTCTCTCGCCAACCTAGCCTAGCATACGAGGTGCTGTCTCTCGCCAACCTAGCCTAGCATACGAGGTGTTGTCTTTTTGCCAACCTAGCCTAGCCTAGCATACGAGGTGCTGTGTTTCGCCAACCTAGCATCGTGTATGAGGTGCAGTCTTTCGCCAACCTAGCATAGCATACGAGGTGCTGTGTTTCGCCTTCAGGGTGCTGTATCCCCAACCTGGCCCATCATACAAGATGTTGTGTTTCGCCAAGGGTGACGTGTTTGTGTTTCTGGCATCGTGTATGAGGTGACGTGTTCTAGCATCGTGTATGAGCTGACGTGTTTCTGGTTTTCCTCAGCGCAGTTATGCAGGAAGTCAGCTATCGCTGCTTTTTTTGGAAAAGAAGCCCCTTTGCCCTGTGTGAGGGGTGGGGCTGTGCTCATCAGGCAGGACGTGGTATTGGATTGGTTAGGAGTGGGACTGTTCTAACCAATCCAATACCACTTCCTGCTTGATGAGGAGTGGGACTGTTCTAACCAACCCAATACAACTTCCTGCTTGATGAGGAGTGGGACTGTTCTAACCAACCCAATACAACTTCCTGCTTGATGAGGAGTGGGACTGTTCTAACCAACCCAATACAACTTCCTGCTCGATGAGGAGTGGGACTGTTCTAACCAATCCAATCCTACTTCCTGCCTGATGAGGAGGGGGACTGTTCTAACCAATCCAAAACTACTTCCTGCCTGACTACAGCGGCACTCGTAATACAGTTAAAGAAGTAACACAAACGGCAACTCTGTAAACTAAAGTGTAGAATAAATAACTATGAGGAAATACAAAAATAAGACACATAAATATGTTTACATACACATATATATATATAAAACAAGCTTAACTGTCCTTTCTTCCTATAACAAGTGAGTGATGTCAGTTAAGTGGGATCTAGTAATACTGATGTCTGGTAGAGACGCTTCTGAGACAGTAACTGGGTCATCCATAGGCCTGTGAGGGTGCTATTCCTCACCCAGCCATAGGCCTGTGGGGGCGCTGTTCCTCACCCAGCCACTTTCTCAGACAATATACATGTTTACTTGCAAGTACAAAATATCAAATAACCATAATAATAAACAATATTTAACACTGATGGATTAAAAATGATAACATTACAAAATAATACATTTTCTTATCCTGAAACGATTCAGAAATAAAAGGAGAACATCATCTTTCCACAATTGCCCATCCAGACAGACAGACACAACCATGTGCATCCATCCAGACAGACACAACCATGTGCATCCATCCAGACAGACACAACCATGTGCATCCAGACAGACAGACACAACCATGTGCATCCATCCAGACAGACACAACCATGTGCTTTTACGCCACCGTGTTTAAAAGAGTTACACACCGTTCACAGAAAACACTCCAAACGTTGTTCATTTGTGACTGCCTCGTTGTTCATGTGCTGATATCCATCACATAGAGTGGACACACACAGGACACACCACACACACATTCCCAGATGAGCGATAACACACACTAGGCAGGCAGAGTGCATTGGCATCATCTGCTCCAGATTCTGATTCAGATGGATTTTGGCTTCTGACTTTGATTTCTCATCCTTTCTGCTTGACTGATTCAGATCCGTGCTTTCGATCTGTAATTCAGATTCACTGTAACTGATTGTAATGTGAATCAATCCCTGATTACCGATACTGGTTTTGCTAATCCAGATCCGATCTAAGAGACCATCTTTCATTCTAATCTGGATTAATTATGTCATTGTAATCTGGATCAATTCTATCATTTGAATCTGGATCACTTCTATTGTTCCAATCTGGATCACTTGTATCATTCTAATCTGGATCACTTGTATCATTCTAATCTGGAGTCACTCCAGTTACCTCTAATCTGGAGTATTGTCAGCGTAGCTATCAGCGCAGGCTGTTCTGTTCTGCAGCTGAACATGTCACAAACACAAAATGGACACACAGACCTTTCCATTCCCTTCACTCACTCACACACACACACACACACACACACACACACACACACGTGTATGCTCAATGAAGATGAACTGGAGTATATGGCACTTACAGCACTGTGGTCTTGCATAAGGCTGAGGTGTTAATTCAAATTGGGTGTCATCACCACACCAAACAAACAAACAAACAGCATCATAAACAACAGGAACAACACAACACTTATGCTGATGCCCTCCTTATAGTGCTTCCCTGATTGGACAATTTGGCTTTGAGGACACCAAAGGCGTGTGGGTGTGTCAGAGAGAGGGCTGTCTTAGAACTAGATATACAAGTGTGTGTGTGTGTGTGTGTGTGTGTTCATAAAGGGGGGTTTGAGGGTAACTGAGCGTCTGTTTGCATGCAGTCCAGAAGAAGAGTCCACAGCACACAGAACAGACGCCTCTTTCTAAACACACCCTAACACTACAGGACAACATTACCCTCTTCAAAACCAGCATCCTTCAGTTTACAGGCCAGCATCCTTCTGTTTATAAACTAGCATCCTTCTGTTTATAAACTAGTATCCTTCAGCTTATAGACCAGGAGTCTTCAGCTTATAAACATATGATCATCAGGTATTTCACTTCTTTAGAATAATTTGTATTCACTTCTTTTTTTACTAAAACAAAACCCACATCCTTCATCACTAGTGCCAAATTCTGTTTATGAAATCATAATCATCTGTTTATGACCCCAGATCCTTCAGCTTCTAAAGAGATGTCCTTCAGTCTGCAAAGCCACATCTGGACTCATCACAACACTTCTCTTGGAATAACATCTTTCAGATCGGTAACACTGTTCCGTGTACACACACTAGAACATCTTTCAGATTGGTAACACTGTTTCCGTGTACACACACTAGAACATCTTTCAGATCGGTAACACTGTTCCGTGTACACACATCCTTCACTGTATCAACTCACTACAGGTGTAGGACTCCTATTCTATATTTATAAACTCCTATCCCGATTACACGTTTATTTATAAACTCATATCCCGATTACACGTTTATTTATAAACTCATTTCCCGATTACGTGTTTAGCTCATATTGTGTGGTTTATAAACTCATATCCCGCTTACACGTTTATTTATAAACTCATAACCCGATTACGTGTTTAGCTCATATTGTGTGGTTTATAAACCGCAGCCTGCATTTTGTAAACGGACTGTAACACTGGTGCAAATCGCCTCTCTCCCTCTGAATAAACACTATCAACACTTTAAAAAAAGATCCGCGGGAATTCACATGACACAAGGGATTGTGGGAGTCCTTCCACACGGGACTAACACTGTTGACATTCTCACACACACACACACACACAGTCTCCCGGGACTGGGGGCGGGCACTTGGCCGCACTCGGAGCAGAGGGAGGCGGAACTGAGGTCGGAGGTCAAAGAGACGGCGCAACGCTGTGCGGAGGTCCCCGGTTCCACCACCGGGGGGGGGCAGAGCAGCAGCAAGGAACACTGATGCGGCTGCTGCTGGCGATGGGGCAGAAAAGGTCAAAGTTCAGGCACACCTGGATTAGAACACAGTGGAGAGCATCAATAGGTCAGAGGTCACCCTGCTGGCCCCTACTCTTCCCAAATGACAGCGTCAGGAGTCAGAGGGTTTCTCCCACGTCAGCGTCAGGAGTCAGAGCGTTTCTCCCACGTCAGCGTCAGGAGTCAGAGGGTTTCTCCCACGTCAGTTTTTGTCCTTTTCTGAGGCAGAGTCTGGCTCCTCCCCCGTCTCCATGCTTTCGGCCAATGCTCCTCCTGCTTCCGATGCTCCTCCCAACGTGATTTCCAGCACCTCCATTGCCTCCTCCTCCTCTCTTTCTCCCTCCATCTCTCCCTCCTCTCCTCCCTCCATCTCTCCTTCCTCTCCTCTTTCCTCACCCTCCTCTCTTCCCTCCTCTCCTCCCTCCACTCCTCTCTCCATCTCTCCCTCCTCTCCTCCCTCCATCTCTCCTTCTTCTCCCTCCTCTCCTCTTTCCTCTCCCTCCTCTCCTCCCTCCACTCCTCCCTCCATCTCTCCCTCCTCTCCTTCTCCTCCATCTCTCCTTCCTCTCCTCTTTCCTCTCCTCCTCTCCTCTTTCCTCTCCTCCTCTCTCCTCTCCTTCTCCCTCCATCTCTCCTCCCTCCTCTCCCTCCTCCACTTCTCCATCCTCCTCTCCCTCCATCTCTCCTCCCTCTCTCTCCTCTCCTTCTCCCTCCTCTCCTTCTCCATCCTCCTCTCCCTCCATCTCTCCTCCCTCTCTCTCCTCTCCTTCTCCCTCCTCCACTTCTCCATCCTCCTCTCCCTCCATCTCTCCCTCCTCCTCCTCCCCCCACCCCTCGCTCCCATCCTCTTCCCCCACGCGTACCACTCTGATGTCGTCCAGGCTGATAGCCTCTCCTTCCTCCTCGTCCTCATCCTCCTCTTCCTCGCTGCCACGGGCCTCCGCTAGCGTGCCTGTGTGTGTGTGTGTGAGGGGCTGGGAGGAGATCGTCTCAGCGAGGAGGTGAGAGAAGGGGTGGCCCATGTGCTGGGAGTAGGAGGGAGTGGGCGAGCTGCCGTGAGTCGTGCTTCTCCCCAGGGGCTTTCCACCAGAGCAGCGAGTGCTCGAAATGCAGGTGGTGCTTGTGTTTGAAGGCCTTTCTGCACACAGCACACCTTACAGACTGCCACCGCAAAAGAGACAACATGTCTAGCTGTGTGTGCAAAAGAGTTTCCGCTGGTGATATGCCGGTCAAATACCCTATTATCGCTTCTTAAGTAGTCAAGTAAAGGATAACTGGAGACAGGCTATGTAGCTTAAAGAATGGCATAATCAGGCCGTGTGGAATGCAACATGTTCATTAGCTTAACTAAAACATGCTTAACTAGTGTCAATAAAGATCTAGCTGGGCTAAATAGGAGAGCTCGATTGTTTGTTTTGGCGTTACCCGATTATTCCAATTGGTTCAACAGTTCACTTCAGATGGAACACATTGAATGAGCGCGCTCACACCACTACTCCCTAATGCTATGCCTCTTTGTTTGATAACAAACTAAATTAAGAAATATTTCCCATTCTGGAAAAAAATGTTTAGTTTCTTTTTCTTCGGTCGTCCCAGTTCAATGATGCCAGCCCGTTCCGCCGCCAAATTATCCATGCACCAACGATACCACCGTCCGAGGAGGCCTAACCCCGCAGATCATAGATAGAGAAAGCAGCTCTGGGGAAAGTTATGTCTGTTGCATGTCCAGTGCTTAGCTCCATGGGCCTGTCTAGGATGGAAAATGACAAGAACCCCGACCTCCTCCACTTCCACCACTGATCTCCACAGATCGCCACGCCCGGCTTTTTCTCTGGCGGTGTAGTAGACCTGACCGACATCTGAGGCTTCAAGGCGTTACGAATTTACCATCATCCATCGTCTGGCCTCTGAATTTTTTAAAGGCTAGCCTGCCTGGGCTCCGCAATGTTCAAACTGCCTCACCTATTGAACATTGTTTAACAGGACGTTTAAGCGCGGCGCTTTATTTTGGAAATGGGAGCTAGCTACCTACCTGAGCAGAACAGGATTCAACCACCAGGATAACCTGGGAGCTAGCTACCTAGCAGGTTTCAACCTCCACGTCACCTGGGAGCAGGGCCTACACTAACATTTTTTCCAGGAGCACCCCAGCAAGACAGTCAATTCTGTACTTACACACATAATCTAACATTACACTGCAGCTAACATTAAACATGCCAATTCACCAATTGAGAATATTAGAATGACTGACAGCATTTTAGGCTACAGGACGGCGGGATTTTATAGGATCAGTGCCTATTTTATTTTCGGTCTGTTCCATTTTCCATTTGTTAATGTAAAATAATATAATACATTATATTTGCATTTAGCCTGTATATCAAGAGTCCTGCCAAATGTAGGCTAATTTATTTATTTGTGAATCCATCTGTAGCTAATCCAAATATGCCCATGGTGACCTATCTGACTGCATCCAGGCTAATCAATGATATATATATATATTGTACTTTTATTTTGTATTTGAAATATCTGCATTGATTGGGGCAGTTGGCAAACGTTAGACCTACTTTCGTTTGGCACTTCCAGCTTGTATTCGTGTAAACAAACAAGCATGCGTGGAAGCCTGGAGTTGTCAGTAGCGTTCTACCTTTGAATAAAATGGAGTATTACGGAGGCTACTTTTGTGCCTGTTTAAGCTACAGCTATATTTTTGCATATTGCAACCAATACGTCAACTGGGATAAAAAGGCATGTTAGGTTACCTTTCCTTCTCTCACTGCATTCTCAGGAATCTCATCCTGTTCCTCCTAGATATCCGGATGACAGTGGATAGAAGAACTAATTTCTTCAATCTTGCATCTTGGCTGGCTAGTCTAACTTTCCTCGCTTTTCTCTGCGGCCTCGATTTGATAGAAGCTAACTACTAGCGAAGTCACAACGCCAAACTGCTAACGTTGATGGGAGGTGTAGTTTTATGCTGCATTGGGCGAACGGATTCTATGGTTTGCACCAGTAATGTTTTCGATGTTGCGGTGTATTTTGTAGACAAACATTGACATGGTTAGAAGTCATTAGCACCAGTCGCCCTAAATATTTTTTTTTGCACCGCGACGCCATTATTTTTACCTCGTATGCAGCGAAAGTGAAATGGGCGCACTGTAGAGCCCTGCCTGGGAGCTAGCTACCTGTCTGACTAGAACGCAGATTTCAACCTCTACGTCACCTGGGAGCTAGCTACCTATCTGACTAGAACGCAGGTTTCAATCACCTGGGAGCTACCTACCTATCTGACTAGAACGCAGATTTCAACCTCTACATCACCTGGGAGCTAGCTACCTATCTGACTATAATGCAGATTTCAACCTCTACATCACCTGGGAGTCAACCTCTACATCACCTGGGAGCTAGCTACCTATCTGACTAAAACGCAGGTTTCAACCTCTACGTCACCTGGGAGCTAGCTACCTATCTGACTAGAACGCAGGTTTCAATCACCTGGGAGCTACCTACCTGAGTAGAACGAACGCAGGTTTCAACCTCCACGTCACCTTGGAGCTAGCTACCCATCTGACTAGAACGCAGGTTTCAACCTCCACATCAGATACACATGTTGGCATTCATATTCAGCATGCTTCAGAAGAGAATGGTTATAGCTTGGTGGTGTATTTGCCCTGACTAAGTTCGTGTGACATATAAACCACAATCCGTGTTGATACAAAATCATTGTTTGTGTAGAAAGTTTTTAACCACACACAGGTGGTATGAGTGGTCCTCATTTGAATAAAGTTAAACGTTCGCCAACTCTGTTTCTCTTGCCTTGATGATTCGCTCTCATTTCGCAAATTTCGCCCCATTCAACTGCTCTTTTGAAAAAGCATATACGTATGTACAGTATGTGTGTGTGTGTGTGTATTACCTGTGTGTTCATATTTGTGCCTCAGGAGTGAACTGCTCTTCTGAAAGATCTTGTCGCACAGATCACATGCGTACTGCCCAGCCTGGACACGCCTCTTTTTGGGGGAAGGGGTGGAGTCTGTGTCATTTGGCTCCTCCCCTACTGACACACCAGAGGCAGAGTCTGCTCTGTCTTCCTGTGAGAAGGAACAGGGGATATGGAGACGTTAGAACAGGAGGGAACAGAGGATATGGAGACGCTAGAACAGAAGGGAACAGGGGATATGGAGACGTTAGAACAGGAGGAGGGAACAGGGGATATGGAGACGTTAGAACAGGAGGAGGGAACAGGGGATATGGAGACGTTAGAACACAAGGGAACAGGGGATATGGAGGCGTTAGAACAGGAGGAGGGAACCGGGGATATGGAGACATTAGAACAGGAGGGAACAGGGGATATGGAGACGTTAGAACAGGAGGAGGGAACCAGGGATATGGAGACGTTAGAACAGGAGGGAACAGGGGATATGGAGACGTTAGAACAAAGAGAGAACAGGGGATTTGGAGACGTTAGAACAGAAATAGAGAAGGGGGATATGGAGACGTTAGAACAGGAGGGAACAGGGGATATGGAGACGTTAGAACAGGAGGAGGAGGGGGACATGGAGCGTTAGGAACAGGAGGAGGGAAGGGAATATGGAGGCGAATATGGGAGGGAACAGGGGAAATATGGATGCGTTAGAACAGGACATGGGAACAGGGAAATGGAGACGTTAGAACAGGAGGAGGGAACAGGGGATATGGAGACGTTAGAACACGAGGGAACAGGGGATATGGAGACGTTAGAACAGGAGGAGGGAACAGGGAATATGGAGACGTTAGAACACGAGGGAACAGGGGATATGGAGACGTTAGAACAGGAGGAGGGAACCGGGGATATGGAGACGTTAGAACAGGAGGAGGGAACAGGGGATCCCCCCCCCCTGTCCAGCTCACCTGGTCTCCGTTAAGGATGACGGTGTTATGCGTGTTGCTGGGTGTGTAGGTGTACGTCAACTGAGGGATGAGAATGGTGCGCTTCTGATTGGCTGCCGCCGTGACAACACCAGACGGTAGGCATGGGACGGCCCTAGGTTCGGCGATGGCCACCAGCCGCGTTGCCAAGGCGATATTGAGCGGTGCCACCGTCTGTGGACTCAAGTAGATGGTTGTTGTTGTTGTGGCGACCGGGGCAGCAGCGGTCGTCGCCACAGCAAGAGTTGTAACACGGTTATTGTTGTTGTTGTCGTGGTTGCTGGGTGACAGCACTGTGGCAGGCTCCTCTTCCTTCTTGATGCGGCTAAGGTTGAGCGGCTCCTGCTGCATGCTAGCACTAGCATTAGCGTTAGCATTAGCCTGGAGGAGCGCGGAGCGCGGCAGGGAAAGGTCCAGCGGCTCGGCCTGGCTCTCGCCTTCCGAGTCCAGCTCCGTCTTGACGATGAGCAGCCCTGCGGCCGACAGGTCCAGCGGAGATGCGGGCGCGGCTGGCGAGGGCAGGGGGGCACGCGTGGCGCTCAGGCCGGGGCTGGAGCTAAGAGTAGGCCCACAGTCCTGGGGTTCCGAGCATGGAGGGGGGTCCTGACTGGGGCTGGCCAGGGATATCGCCTGCTGGAAAACAAGGTTAAAGGAACCGTATGTAAGAAATGTATTTCAATTAATCATAAAAGGGCCCTGATATGTCACTAGACATTAAGAAATCATGTTCATTTCAAATACTTATATCACTAACAGTAGTCCGGCCAGGATACTGTCATTTAAAAAGTGAAGTTGCAGCCCACAATTGATGTTGATGTTGTCATGTTGTGTTTTGGCCTGATGCGCCACCCTCCACCTATCTACTAATCACAAAGTCAGTAATGTTTCGGCATCCAGGTTGCCAGCTCTGCCAGTCAGAGGGGAGGGGAAGAGGATACACCGTATAGTAATTTGAAAGTGATTGTAGTACCAGTTTTGGCCACAATCTTACATATGGTTCCTTTAAGATCCCACATCTTTATCATCCCTTGCAAACATTTGAGTGGTCAGCAGAGGGCATGCGTTGATGCACCACCAAGGGTGTGATCACATCAGATTAGCCTCCATCGTCAATGAATGGAGAGATTAGCTTTGGGCTTGTGAGAGAGGGAGAACACTGTGGATGCAGCACACACATTAGAGACTTCATTTACACATGTAGTCCGACTTACACACACGGAGGAAGATATTTGAAAAAACTGAAACACTTTTAATACCTAAATACCAACACAGCTTCTAAAGACCGACTACCACTAGCAGAGCAGCTTTTCTAATGACTGGACGTTTAGAGAGGGAGAGAGAGACAGATAGAGAGAGAGGAAGAGAGAGAGAGGGAGAGAGACACATCGGGAGAAAATAAAGAGCAATACATTAGGGGGGGGAGAGAGAGAGAGAGAGAGGGAGACAGATAGAGAGAGAGAGGGAGAGAGAGACAGATAGAGAGAGAAAGAGAGGGAGAGAGAGAGGGAGAGAGAGAGAGACAGATAGGAAGAGAGAGAGAGAGAGAGGGAGAGAGAGAGAGAGAGAGAGAGGGAGACAGAGAGAGAGAGAGGGAGAGAGAGAGGACTGGTGTCTCACCTGTGGGTCTGCTGTGGGGGCGCTGGTGAGCATCGTGGGTGTGTTTGCAGTGTGTTTCTCACGTGTGGAGTCGGTGTGTGTGGTGTATTGAGCACGCGTTGTGTGTGTGTGTGATATTATGTGATGTGTGTGGCGGCCAAGTCTAAACTGCGTGTGCGTGAGCGCGAGCGCGTGTGTGTGTGGGCGTGTGTGTGTGTGTCCTGCCCGGCGGTCCTCATGCGGGAGAACCAGCGGCGCACCACGGGGAGGGGCAGCCGGGCCTCGCTGGCGGCCCCACTCAGCTGCTCTTCGCTGGGGCTGCTCGCCGCGCTGTACGCCTTCAGGAGAGCCAGGAGACTCCGCAGAGACACGCCCCCTGACCCCGCCGGGCCGTCGTCACGGAGACAGCTCTGGAGCTCACGCAGCGGGTCGGGGAAGCCGTCATCACACAGAGGGCACTGTGCCGAGGTCCCCTCCTCCTCCTCTTCCTCCTCCGCCTCCTCTGCTTGCTTCGGTCCGTCTGCCGGCTCGTCGCCCTCAGGCTCCCCCGGTTCCACTTTGACCTGCACCACCAGCGCTGGGTTCTGCGGTTCAGTGGTGTTGTTGTTCTGCGGTTCCGAGGCGGTGCTGTCCCCCTGCGGTTCTGGTTCTGGGGGTTTGGGCTTGGCGGCGTTCTGGAGGGGTCCTTGCGGAGCTGGAACCAGAGCTGGAATGATCCGCACCAGCCTGGTAGCGGTTCTGGTCCCCGTCGTCTGGGCCAAGAGCAGCTTTGCTGGACCGGTCAGCGCTGGAGCTAGCTGGGCCAAGGTGGGTCGGACCACAGGGCCTTGTCCTGGGCTGGTTTGGACCAGGCTGAGCTGCACCAGGCCCGACTGAGAGGGCCGGATCTGGAGCGGTGCCGCCTGGGCCTGGGCCTGGGTTCCGGTGGCGCTGGACTGGCTCAGTGGAACCACCGTCACAGAGCCGGGTTTTGCCGCACCAGACTGGGCAGGGCCCGACGGGGCAGCACTGGGCACGCTGGCACTGACTGGAGTTGGGCTCGGCTTAGCGGGCACAGTCGGACCTGTGCCCACTTGACTTGTGCCAGTCTTAACTGGACCAGTTTGGCCCGTGCTGGTTTGCACTGGACCAGTTTGAACTAAAGTCTGACCCGGTGCTCCAGAGCTTGTTTGACCCGTGCCAGTCTGAGCAGTTTGGGCTGTGCCCGTCTGCGCTGGGGCCGGTGCCATGCTGGCGTGAGTGGCGCCGTAGTTGATGATGATCTTGGTGGTGCCGTCATGCTCCAACATGGGCAGTGAGATGGCCGACAGCAGCTGAGGATTCTGGGGGTTCTGCACCAGAAGCGTCTGTGTGCGCGGCCCCCCAGGCCCCTGACCTATGACCTTTGTGGCGCCCATGCCATTAGCGGCGCCGCCCGCGAGCACCTGCCTCACCACGGCGCCCCCTCTGTCCACCGCCAGCTTCAGCGCGCTCTGCAGGTCGCTCAGGTTGATGCTGATTGGCTGAACCAGTCCCATGGTGGGCAGGACCAAAGTCTGGACCACGCCCTGTTGAGAAGGGGGAGGGGCCACGCCCCCCGTCACCGTGACAACGGGTTTGCTCTCCACCTCGGCTGGTTCTGTTTTGAGCTGTTTGATTGGCCGCTGTTCCTGCGTCGGTCCCACCTCTACCTTCTCCCTGAGAAGCAGACGGGTTGGGGGCGGGGGCTGGGGTTTAGGGGGTGTGGTCTGGTTGGGTTTGGCAGCTCCTATTGGCCGTTGGAGGCCGTTGGTGGGGGTTACGGAGGGCGGGACGCATTTCTTACTGCTGATGTGGGAGGAGTAAGAGCCAGAGTGGGAGAAGCGCTTCTTACAGTTAGAGCACTCATAGGGCTTTTCTCCTGTCAATCAAACACACTGCAAAATTAGGTTTTGTGTATGTGTATTTGATTCCTATTAACCTTGTAAAATGAAATCAAATAAAGTGTATAAAGTGTGTGTGTGTGTGTGTGTGAGACATAGGAATGAATAACATACATGCTCATATTTATACCATATATAGCATGTAATCACCACTATGTGGATACTGTTTTTAGAATTGATTTAGATTAAGTGTTAGTATAATTTGTAATTTTGTTATTTGTATTTTAGTATATTTTTATATATTGTATTAAGTGTTAGTATAATTTGTATTTTAGTATATTTAGCATATTCTTAATCTTCTACGGTCCTTACTGCTTAGTTGTGTTTTTATATTATATACTTTAATTACTCTTCTGCTGTTAAAGAATGTGTTTGTCTTGTGTGTATGCTGCTGAGACCTTGAATTTCCCCTGGGGATCAATAAAGTATCTATCTATCTATCTATCTATCTATCTAGTGTGGGGGAGGTGTATGAGTGTATGGTGGAGTAGTATTAGTGTGAGTGTGTGTGTGATGTCCATGCAGACTGACCGCTGTGGATGCGTAGATGCTCCTTGAGGTGATGCTTGTACTTAAAGGCCTTGGAACACTCGGAACACTTAAACTTCCTGCTTCCACCTGACTGGCTTAACACACGCTGAGAGAGAGAGAGAGAGGAGAGAGTGAGAGAGAGAAAGAGGGAGATGACTTCCGCTTTTTTCGCTGCTTTATCTAAAGACTACAAACGTGCCATTAGCTGCTTTCAGACATAGGTGTAAGTCTGCATGTTCTGCGGATATCAAGCGGTTTGGCCGTATATCTGAACAATAGATCCCGACTTTCGAACTTAAGCGGCTCTTACACTACTCCCCTCCTAGTGTTTCGGACGGACATTATGTAAATGAGCTCGTGTCTGAACGAAGCAAAGAACATGCAGAGATTCTGTTCATGTGCGTGTTCAACCACTTTCAACCTGTTCAACCACGTGGAGTGTTAACGCTAAAAAGGGGAGGAATTCTCCCAGTGAATCGACATCGCTACAAATGCACAGGTGCACAGGACAACACCAGACAATGTTATGAAAAACACTAATAGTGTGTGTGTCTATGATAGTGTAGAAAACACTTGATTGTGCGTGTGTCTATGAGAGTGTGTGGGAAACACTGATTGTGTCACACAGGTGGAATGACACAAACTAAATATATCACAGACACTTTGCGGTTGCACTGTATATCACACACACAGTAGACGTCACAGCAACATCACGTGACTCTTCTGAAGAAGACTGCAGAGTCAGCAGTCAAAACTGTCAGGTATGACAAAAAACGTTAAGCCTGTCGTATAAGAAAAAACACTTATACTTGTTTGGATTACTAATTGTGTGTGTTTTGATGAGAGTGCGTGCTGTAATGTTGTGTGCCCGTGTTACCTGGTCTCTGCCGTGTTCATCTTATATGCCGTTTGAGCTGTGCTTTCTGACGGTGTTTATATCATATGGCGTTCGAGCTGCGCTTTCTGACTGACGGTGTTTATCTCATATGGCATTCGAGCTGTGCTTTCTGACTGTGTTTATCACATATGGCGTTCGAGCTGTGCTTTCTGACGGTGTTTATCTCATATGGCGTTCGAGCTGTGCTTTCTGACTGACTGTGTTTATATCATATGGCGTTCGAGCTGTGCTTTCTGACTGACGGTGTTTATATCATATGGCGTTCGAGCTGTGCTTTCTGACTGACGGTGTTTATATCATATGGCGTTCGAGCTGCGCTTTCTGACTGACGGTGTTTATCTCATATGGCATTCGAGCTGTGCTTTCTGACTGTGTTTATCACATATGGCGTTCGAGCTGTGCTTTCTGACGGTGTTTATCTCATATGGCGTTCGAGCTGTGCTTTCTGACTGACGGTGTTTATATCATATGGCGTTCGAGCTGTGCTTTCTGACTGACGGTGTTTATATCATATGCCGTTCGAGCTGTGCTTTCTGACTGACGGTGTTTATATCATATGGCGTTCGAGCTGTGCTTTCTGACTGACGGTGTTTATATCATATGGCGTGTATGTGTGTTACCTGGTCTCTGCCGTGTTTGTGAGCACTCATATGACGTTCAAGCTGTGCTTTCTGACTGAAGGTGTAGGAACATTGTGTGCAGCTGTAGTTATCATCGTTCTTCTCGTGACGGAGTTTCACATGCTCCTTCAGCGAGGTGTGACGCTTGTAACCACGGGAACAGTATGGGCATGTGAGCAGCTGGGAGAACGAGTCTGGAGATCCTGTGGAGGAGAGAAGAGAGGGATGGATAGAGAGAAAGGGAAAAAAGAGAGATGTAGGGATGGAGAATGGGGAGGGAGAGGGAGGGATGTATGGAGAAAACAGAGAAAGAGAGGAAAGGATGCAAAGAGAGAGTGAAAGGGGTTGAGAGAGACAATTAAACAATCTAACTCATACCGGAAATAGAGAATCATGGGTAATATTTTAAAATCATAATATCTCAGAGGAGATGCAGAGATAAGTATATTTTAAAATCATAATATCTCAGAGGAGATGCAGAGATAAGTATATTTTAAAATCATAATATCTCAGAGGAGATGCAGAGATAAGGGTAATATTGTGGAGGAGCAGAGAATGCCTCAGGGCTCATTTAAGTAGTACAGGACCAGCCTGGCTTCCCTGTGGCCGCAGAATAAGAGTGTGTGTGTGTGTGTGTGTATATGTGTGTGAGGGAAAGAGAGAGTGTGTGTGTGCATGTGAGTCTGTGTGTGTTTTTTTTTTAAAGTATATTTTTGGTCTTTTTATGCCTTTAATGTGACAGGACAGTAGAGAATGACAGGAAGCAAGTGGGAGAGAGAGTCGGGGTGGGATCTGGAAAGGACCACAGGGCGGGAATCCAACCCGGGTCGAAACCACAGCTGGGGCGTGTGTGTGTTTGTGTGTGTGTGTGAGTGTGTGTGTGTGTGTGTACCATTCTCGTCATTGCTGGGTGTCTCTCCTCTTTGGATTAGCTCCTCCCCCTCTCCGTCATCTTCTCCAGAGCAGCACTCCTGTTTCACTGTTCACACACACACACAATTATACACACACAAACACAATTATACACACACACACACACACACACACACAATTATACACACACACACACACACACACACACACACACACACACAATTATACACACACACACACACAATTATACACACAGACACACACACACAATTATACACACACACACACACACACACACACACACACACACACAGACAGACACACACACACGCGCGCACACACACGCACACATTTTTATGGAATAATAAAAGGCCACGTACCACACGTACACGTACCAAAACAATCTTCCCCCCCGTCTTCCCTGGCATCGTTTCAAGAATATTTGCTCAACACGACTCAACGCGTTACTTCACATTCCAGGCCAATTAGGCATATCCGATCTACGTAATAATCAGGTAATAACGTTCGCAGCGGCCATTTTGTTGATATAGAAAATGCATAGGTGGGTCCAGAGCCATATAAAGGTAGAGTTGCGACAACTCCATTGACGCTAATGTTCCATTTTTTTCCAACAATGGCAGCTAATGGAAGCCTCAAATAGTTCCCGGAAGTTAACAATTAATAATAGCAGCAGTGCAGTTACAGCAGTATAGACTGTTTGTAGCCAACATTTCAGACTCAGATTTACATTCCTTTGCCTCATCCGAATAATAATAACAGTAATACTAGCAAAGTAATAGTAGGCTATCAATAGCCTAATTATAATAATAAACGATTTATGTATTGACTATGACTTTTCTGCTGCTCAGTCTTTATCAGTTCTATAGGCTAAAACGGAGGAAGAGGCGCATAAAGCAGGCTGTATACAATCAGACAGAATAGGCTACTAAAATGGCAATGACATACGCCTCAACACAGATTCAGGTAAAACATCAGCCCTAGTGCTACTGGACCTTAGTGCAGCATTTGACACTGTTGATCACAATATTTTACTCCACAGACTAGAACACTGGGTTGGATTTACAGGCATAGTTATCAGCTGGCTAAAATCATATCTAAAAGAATATGATTTCTTTGTTGCCATCAGAAACTGTACCTCAACACCAACGTCCTTGACCTGTGGTGTTCCCCAGGGGTCGATCTTGGGGCCACTATTATTCAACCTCTATATGCTCCTAATTTGGACAACCATTCAAAATAATTTTGATTTCATATCATAGCTATGCAGATGACACACAAATTTATTTAGCTCTATCACCAAACGACAATGGTCCTCTTGAATCTATGTGTCAGTGTATAGAACAAATCAACACCTGGATGTCTCAAAATTTTCTTCAGACTTAGGGTCGCCACTCTCCTTGACACAAAAGGGTTGAAGGCAAAGGATACTGTTAAAAATCTTGGTGTATTAATTGACAGTGATCTAAATTTCAACAGCCACATGAAAGCGATAACTAAATCAGCTTTTTACCACCTCAGTTGCCAAACTCAGAGGGCTGATGTCAAAGCATGACTTAGAAAAACTTATTCATGCATTTATCTCCAGCAGGGTTGATTACTGCAATGGACTGTTCACAGGCCTTCCTAAAAAGACTATTAAACAGCTTCAGGTGATACAAAATGCAGCAGCTAGGATTCTAACAAAAACTAAAAGAACTGACCACATTACTCCAATTCTTAAGTCCTTGCACTGGCTTCCAGTAAGTAAATACTTGTCAGACATGCTTCAGCAGTACACACCTTCTCGTCCTCTCAGGTCCCAGGTGAAAAACCTGCTAGTAAAACCTACAGTTAGAACATGGTGAAGCAGCTTTTAGCTGCTATGCGGCTCAACTGTGGAACCAACTTTTCGGATGACATCAAAAGGCCCCAACTGTAGCCAGTTTTAAATCTAGACTTAAGACCAAACTGTTCTCAGATGCTTTCTGCTAACTGTGCCGAGTTACAAATTCTGAATCTGCCTTGATAATTATTCTACTTTGTCTTTTATTGTCTTTTTACTACTTTTGCCTTTGTTTTTGCTTACTAATTATTCTTTATTTTTAAATGATTTTACCTTGTTTTATGTTTTCTTTTTATTATGATCTTTACCTTTTAACTATTCTTTGACTATATTGCCCTTCTATGCTTTTATTTGTTATTATTGTTTGGTTTTGTTTATGTAAAGCACATTGAATGACCTCTGTGTATGAAATGCGCTATATAAATAAACTTGACTTGACTTGACTTGTATGTGTGTGTATGTGTGTGTGTGTGAGTGTTGTAGATGTTATTACAGACTCACCGGTGACTAGGCCGTTGGCGGTGCCATTGGTGCCCCCAGGAGATGGAGGGATGCTGGACAGGGCGTCATCCTCCGCAATATGGAGCCGGTCCTCATCATCCGAGTCTGAGCCAGTCTCTGCATTACTCAAGTTACTCACTGGGGGGGCAGAGAGACACAGTTCCATTTCATTTCTTGCTCCATACCGTAAGAAAATAACTGACGGTACATTGCAGCAGAACCCAGCGTGAGCATGAGCCTTGACTGCAACATTATCATGCAACGCCCTTAAACACCTGAACCTTGACTGCAACATTATCACGCAACGCTCTTAAACACCTGAACCTTGACTGCAACATTACAACAGAACGCTAGCCTAGAAATCTAGACGCGCTTTTCTGGGCGGCAAATTAATTTGCTCAGCCTGTACGCCTAGTAGCAAAACCATAGGGATTTCTATTGGCTGGCGCGTGGGGGCGTCATCCAGTCACAGCGCTCTATTTTGTTAGAGAGTCTTAAGGCGGCTTAACAGGATAACGACAGTCCCATGACAGTGAACAACAAGGAAGGTGGCTATGGCTTAAGCTAAGAGCGGTTGTTTGGCGTTGGCGTCCAACTTTGGAGGAGTTGGACTAGTGCTTTTTCTTTGAAAGTTGAGCAACATAATGCACTTAAGTCATTCCTTTCGAGAAGGATGTATTTGCCGTTTTGCCGGCCGGATAATGATATGGTCGTGAAGCGCTGGCCTATTGCATGCCTAGGCAGTTTAAAAGACAATTCTGCTGCCCCTTGGATTAAGTGGTGAATGGTTAGATTCCAGACTATACATTTCAATGATATAGGATGGCCCGCCAACTCTTTGAGGCGCTCTTAAACACCTGAACCTTGACTGCAACATTATCACGCAACGCTCTTAAACACCTGAACCTTGACTGCAACATTACAACAGAACTCTCTTAAACACCTGAACCTTGACTGCAACATTATCACGCGCTCTTAAAACTGAACCTTGGACTGCAACATTAAACACCTTGAACACTGAACCTTGACTGCAACATTACAACAGAACGGCTCTTAAACACCTGAACCTTGACTGCAACAGATTACAACAGAACGCTCAGCTTAAACACCTGAACCTTGACTGCTAACTAGGTTAGCGGTGGGTGCTACAGAACGCACAGAGTTAAACAGCTGACTTGACAGAATCCTCTGCGACATGAACAACATGCACTGGCTATGGTAAACGTGGAACGAGGTTGTTTGGGCGTAAATCGTCAAGCTTTGAACAAGATAATGTTGGACTAGTGCTGATTTTTCTTTGAAAGTGTTAATGAACAATGATAATGCAGTTAAGTCATTCCTTTAGTGGTAAGGATGTATTTACCCGTTTGCCAATGATATCGGACATGATGGTGCTGGCCCTGTGTATGCATACTAGGCAGTTTGAAGACAATTCTGCACTTGTAATTGGGTTAAGTGGGGAATCAGACCGAAAGTTAATTCACACACAGAGATGAGAATGGTATGGATGGCCATTTATCAAACGCTGGGGAAACACCAAACCGGGCGCGGTTCCTTTAACGCGGCAGTGGTAAACACCTGAACCTTGCTGCAACATTAACGACTCGCCAAAACCTGAAGGTTAACTGCAACGCGATAACGCATAGCGGCTTAATGAACAATGATAATGTACAGTGTTAACGCGACGCGATAACGCATTGCGTTAATGAACAATGATAATGTACAGTGTTAACCGACGTGATAACGCATATGGTAACGACCTTAAACACCTGAACCTTTGACTGCAACATTACAACAGAGCGGCTCTTGAACACCTGAACCTTTGGCTGCAACATTACAACAGAACGCTCTTAAACACCTGAACCTTTTGACTGCAACGTTACATTACAGGCCGCTGTTAAACAGCTGAACCATGACTGCATCTCATGCATGACTCATACATGCAGTAAAACGCGAAACAATTGTGCACTTGTGCTAACTAGGGTTAGCGGTGGGTGCATCCAGACCGACTGCAACATTACAACAGAACTCACACACAGAAGATGAGAAGGGTATGTATCGACTTAGCCCAAACTCTGGGGGATTACAACGGTTAAAAGACGGGCGTGTTCCACAGAGCGGCTCTTAAACACCTGAACCTTGACTGCGTTACTAGTGGTACCGGTAAAGCGTTGACCCTGAGTGCAACTTCGGTGCGCAGCTCCGACATGCACTCAAAAGTGTTAATGAACAATGATAATGTACAGTGTTAACGCACGGTGATAACGCACAGTGTTAATGAACAATGATAATGTACAGTGTTAACGCACGGTGATAACGCACAGTGGTAACGCACGGTGATAACGCACAGTGTTAATGAACAATGATAATGTACAGTGATGGTGCACACATCTCACACTGAAGCCCAGGGCTGTTAAAGGCTGCACACATCTCACACTGAAGCCCAGGAGTAACGGAAGGTTTCACACAGTGAAACACCTCGAGAATTTCGCCCTACCAAATTTGGCTTCGGAGTCATAGACAGCGAAACAGCAAGCTGGCTGTTTCATGTTCATAGAAACAAGGTTACAAACATAATTCATTTCATACTGTATTTTCATGCTTATTACATATAGTACAATGAAATGCAAATGTGTGAGTGTGTGTGTGTGTGTGCGCGTGCATGCTTATTTATATGTGTGTGTGTGTATGTGTGTGTGTGTGTGTGTGTGTGTCTGCATACTAGGGGTGGGCGATATATATTTTCTGCGATAATATCGTGATTGTTGTTTTAACGATGTGCAATTTGACATTATCGAGTATTTAAATTACTTATGGGGAAAAAACACTCGAAATCACGCATTGAAGACTCATACATTCCCAGGAGGTGTATGCGGTTGAAGCCCCTGGCTGCAGCAGAGCAAGTGTCACATGATCACTAGTGGGTCACAACATTGTCCCACGCACGCCTAATGTTTATTTTGTGCAGCGAGAGTAGCCTACTTGGGATTTTATGCGGCTACTTTTGTCAAGTATCTGTTCAAGTAGCATTGATGAGACAGTCACGTTTTTTTCCTACACAGTATTATATGGAGAGAAAACATTAGCCTTTGAGTATTTTAATAGTCAGCTGTAAACAAATAACTATTCTCAATCTCAAGTAACTCTTTTGTAAATGGACTGAAGTTCGCTCTAAATATCTACGTTTACCGATTATGCTAACCGTTAGCATCTCTATGGGATTTCTCATATACATTAGCCATAAGCTAACGCATTAGTTTCTATTCTGTAACTTGGAATGCTAGCCTACATGAGTGCTCTTTAACAAAACATAGAAGGAAATAACTGATATGTACTCTGTTGGTCTGCTTAGTTTTACAGTGAATCCTAAGTAAAGGTTTGAAAGGAACTTCAGCTTCAGACTTTCTCTTGGGAAACTGTTTCCTATTCATCTTCTCTAATGTAGCTGGCTAGACCATGTCATTGCCACACACCCAAGTGGGAGCAAAATTGGAATTGTGTCATAGAGTGACAATGCATTGGTTGATTTGGTTAAAAAGTCACAGTTCAGGTTATTGGTTATTATTGTAATGATGCTATTCATAAATAATGAGCTGTAAAGTAACTCAGACTTTAACAAAAACATTTTTTTAAAGGATATCGACTAATTATCGTTATCGTCAAAATCACATAATAATAATTATCGTTATCGTAAAAATCACAAAAAATATCGAGATATTATTTTTTGTCCAAATCGCCCACCCCTACTGCATACACTCGCACATGCACAGTAACAATCAATCACACACACATACACTCGTACGCACACTAACACACACACTTGCACACGCACACTAACAATCACACATGCATACACCTGCACACTAACAATCACACACACACTAACAATCACACACACACTCGCACACTTACAATCATACACACACACGTGTGCTTACATCACATAGGACAGAGGTCTTGCAGCTGGTGACACGGCTGCACCTACAGGATATGACATCACCTCATTATTTTTAGAACAGCTATTTCCTGCCAGAGAAAGTGTCAAATGCTGAATATATATATATATATATATATATATATATATATATATATATATATATATATATATATATATATATATATATATATATATATATATATATATACACACATATATATATATATATATATATATATATATATATATATATATATATATATATGTGTGTGTGTGTGCACACACACGTTTGTGTCATCAGCGCAGGTTTCCCTGCTCAAAACACACAGAGAAAGAGGAGTCAGGCCGACAGTGTGTGTGTGTGTGTGAGCGCGCATATGTTCATGTGTGTGTGTGTATATGGATGTCTTCATGTGTGTGTGTACGTGTGTATGTGTCTTCATGTGTCTGTGTATAAACTGGGCCACTGCATATATCTTTCAGGAATGTTAAAACATCATTTGATTTAGTTAGTAATAGTTATCCAGTTATTAAAAATGCACACACACGAAAACATCCATATATACATACGCACACAAACACATGCTCACACATACACACATGAATGCACACACACACACACAACAATGTACACACCTCCTCACACACACACACACACACACACACACACATCAATGTACACCCCTCCTCACACACACACAAACAACAATGTACACACCTCCTCACACACACACACACACACACATCAATGTACACCCCTCCTCACACACACACAAACAACAATGTACACCCCTCACACACACAACAATGTACACCACTCCACACACACACACACACACACACACACACACACACACACACACACACACAACAATGTACACCCCTCCTCACACACACATACAAACAACAATGTACACCACTCCTCTCACACACACACACAACAATGTACACCCATCCTCACAGACACACACACACACACACACACAACAATGTACACCTCTCCTCACACAGGGCTCTACACTAACATTTTTTTTTCAGGAGCACTTGTGCGCCCAAGTTAAAAAATTTAGGAGCACAGACAAAAATTTGGGCGCACAGTCACTTCTGTACTTAACTTACACATAATCTAACATTATACTGCAGCTAACAGTTAAACATGCCAGTGCACCAATTGCGAATATTAAGAATGACTGACAACATTTAGGCTACAGGACACAGGATTTTAT
Organism: Alosa alosa; assembly: GCF_017589495.1. NCBI lineage: Eukaryota > Metazoa > Chordata > Actinopteri > Clupeiformes > Clupeidae > Alosa > Alosa alosa. The sequence continues at coordinate 2,526,480 of NC_063207.1, read as the reverse complement.
AGATCAGTGCCTACTTTATTTTCAGTCTGTTCTATTTTCCTACATTTTGTTAATGTAAAATAATATAATACATTGCCATATTTGCATTTAGCCTGTATATCAAGTATCCTGCCAAATGTAGGCTAATTTATTTATTTGTGAATCCATCTATAGCTAATCCAAATATGCCCATGGTGACCTGTCACTGCATACTGCCTAATACTACTACTAAAACAGTCCATTTCCTCTTCCACAAAACCCAACATAGGCTAATCAAGGATATATGTTTTATACTTTTAGTTTTTATTTGAAATATCTGCATTGATGGGGCAGTAGGCAAACGATTAGGCCTACTTTTCGTTTTGCACTTCAGCTTGTATTCGTGTAAACAAACAAGCATCGCGTGGAAGCCTGGAGTTGTCAGTAGCGTTCTACCTTTGAATAAAGCGGGAGTATTACGGGAGGCTACTTTTGTGCCGGTTCGCTACAGCTATATTTTGCATATTGCAGCCAATCGTCAACTGGGCTAAAAGGCATGTTGGGTTACCTTTCCTTCTCTCACTGCATTCTCAGAATCTCATCCTGTTCCTCCTATATCCAATGAATTCGGTGGATAGAAGAACTAATTTCTTCAATCTTTGCATCTTGGCTGGCTAGTCTAACTTTCCGCTTTTTTCCTCGCTCTTGGATTTGATAGAAGCGACTACTAGCGAAGTCACAACGCTAAACTGCTAACGTTGATGGGGTGTAGTTTTTATGCTGCATTCGCGACGTGTTTCTATGGTTTGCACCAGTAATGTTTCTCGATGTTGCGGTGTATTTTGTACACAAACATTGACATGGTTAGAAGTCATTCGCACCAGTGCGCCTAAATATTTTTTCACACCATCATTTTTACTCGTGTGAAATGGGAGCCCTGTCACACACACACACACACAACAATGTACACCCCTCCTCATACATACACACACGCAACAATGTACACACCTTCTCACACACACACAACAATGTACATCCATCCTCGCACACACACACAACAATGTACACACCTCCTCACACACACACACACACACACACATCAATGTACACCCCTCCTCACACACACACACAACAATGTACACCCCCTCCTCACACACACACACACAACAATGTACACCCCTCCTCACACACACAACAATGTACACCCCTCCTCACACACACAACAATGTACACCCCTCCTCTCACACACACACACACACACACACAACAATGTACACCCCTCCTCTCACACACACACACAACAATGTACACCCCTCCTCACACACACACAACAACAATGTACACCCCTCCTCATACATACAAACACACACACACACGCAACAATGTACACCCCTCCTCACACACACACACACAACAATGTACACACCTCCTCATTAGGGTTGGGCACCGAAACACGGTTCTAATATGGCACCGGTGCCAACACAAACGGTAGTGACTGCATCGAATAACAACGTGGATTTCGGTGCCTCATTTCGGTGCTTAAATAGCGTTTTTTTATTTATTTATTTTTATACGAGGCATCACAGTTAGCTAACATATGCTAAACACTGGATGTATAAACCAGAGGGGTGCACCACACAGGCGAGTGGACAGTGTTTGACAGCTTGCGTGAGCCCATTACTTTAAAGCGATATCGCGAGCTCCTGTCAAAATCTAGCAGTGGGTCTAACTACACACAAGCAAAAGGCTATGAAACAACATCAACAGTAGGCTAGCCTATACGTTACACAATATTCTTGCTAATGCGCTAACTGACATTTATTTGAAATGTTATCAGCAAAGTTGTAAGGTGAAATGACCTGGCAGTTTTATGGCAAACGGTTTTAACATACCTTATGGCAAACCGCCTACACTGGGTAAACTTGAAAGCAGAGCTTACCATTGTGTGTGCATGCATGGCAAGCTGTTTTAACATTTAAATGTATTATTCGTAGGAGCAATGAGATATTGATAGTAAATTGAATATAACAGTTTAATTTTAGTTTTATCAAATTTGTCTTATCAATAAAAAAAAAGCAATTCATGTTTTAGACCATTTTAATTTAAAACATTTTAAAAACAAAGTACCAGTTCAGGCACCGGCACCGTTTTAAAAGTATCGATTTAGCACCGGTATCGGATAAAACCCAAACGATACCCAACCCTATTCCTCATACATACAAACACACACACAACAATGTACACCCATCCTCACACACACACACACCAACAACAACAACAATGTACACCCCTCCTCACATACACACAACAATGTACAGTACAACCCTCCTAATACATACAAACACACACACACAACAATGTACACCCCTCTTCATACAAACACACACACACACACACCAATGTACTCCACTCCTCACACACACCACCCTCCTCATACACACACACACGTTGTAGCTCACAGCATCTCTGCCTCCTCTGACCACAGCTGAGCCGTATTCAGCCCTGAGTGTTTCAGAGAGAGAGAGAGAGAGAGAGGAGAGAAAGAGAGAGGAGAGAAAGAGAGAGTGAGAGAGAGAGAGAGGAGAGAGGGGAGAGAGAGAGAGAGAGGAGAGAGAGAGAGAGAGAGAGAAGAGAGAGAGAGAAGAGAAGAGAGAGAGAGAGAGAGAGAGAGAGAGAGAGAGAGAGACACACATACACACGGTTGACTCCTAACAGCGACACACTCCCACAGGCGTCTGTAACGCCGTTGGCACAGTGCAGATGATGAGGTTGCCATGCCACAGTGCAGATGATGCGGTTGCCATGCCACAGTGTAGATGATGCGGTTGCCATGACGCTAACCCAGCCTGCCAAGACAAGAGGCTGATCAACCTTCATCAGCGTCAATGACATGTTCCAGTGTGTTTGTGTGTATGTGTATGAGAGTACAACACACACACACACTCACAAAACTACCATGGGAAACTGCATCAGAAACAGTTCAACAGTTGATTACGACTACTTAGCCTAACTAATATCCCTCTTACAGGTGCACACACACAGGCACACAGAGATCAGATTAACAACATACGTACTGCCACGGATGGTCATAGAAAGGTGGAGAGGTAGAGAGAGATGTTGGGAGAGAGGGATAGAGAGAAGTGTCGGAGAGAGAGAGAAATGTTGCGAAACGTTGTAATGGTCACCCATTAAAATGATTTGATGGTTTTCTTTTGAGCATGTACTCATTGTATGGTTTTACTGTTTGAATAGTAAATATGTGAGTCATGCACATTACATACCAGAACTGAAGTAAACACACGGGTATAGAGGACTGATTTCACACTGGTAATGAGGAACTCCCATTGATTGGCCTGTCAATCAACGGGAGCCGTTCGTGGGACAAAGTTTTCTTATGTTCTGCTATCACGTTAGGTAGGGGCAGCACGAACAGGGAGATCTATGGTTTTGACAAGTTGGACTATGTGAATGTGGAGTATCGTCACTCGGTTTCGGATTACCTCTGTGCACTGTCCACTGTGTCCAATACTCGAACATTTAATTAGTCCACTGTCCATTGTGTCCAATACTCGGACATTTAATTATTCCACTTGCCGGTTCAATCCCCGACCAGTAGGAATGGCTGAAGTGCCCTTGAGCAAGGCACCTAACCTCTCACTGTTCCCCAAGCACCGCTGTAGCAGGCAGATCACTGCATCGGGATTAGTGTGTGCTTCACCTCACTGTGTGCTGAGTTTGTTTCACTAATTCACGGATTGGGATAAATGCAGAGACCAAATTTCCCTCATGGGATCAAAAGAGTATATAAATACTTATACTTATACTTACTGAGTGAATGAATGGAGCTGGCCTAGATTTCTTAACCCGCTGGTACAATAATTCTATAAAGAACGGAGGTTTAACAAAACTGTTTGAATGCTTGCGTCTTTGTTTGATTCATTAACTTCCTGGGTTTATTGCGTGGACGATCCATGTTTGTTTTTTGTTATTTGACGCATGTCCACTACTTTGATTGCCAGCATAGGGTAACGGAATAGTCGCCCCGCACCTTTTGATGTGTATTGTAGCCCTCTTTTTTTGGAAGTATTAGAGAGTGTTTGTTACAACGTATCTGTGAGTATGTGTCTTCATGTGGTAAGTAGGTGTCTCTCATCCAGAGTGACGTGTGTGTGTGTGTGTGTGTGTGTGTGTGTGTGTGTGTGTGTGTGTGTGTGTCTTCATGTGGTAAGTAGGTGTCTCTCATCCAGAGTGACGTGTGTGTGTGTGTCTTCATGTGGTGAGTAGTTGTCTCATCCAGAGTGACACAAAAGACTAAGCCCCACCCCATTATGGACCACCAGCTGTGATTGGTTGGTCAGAACAATAATGCGTTCAGGAAAAAGCACTCCCTCTTGTCCTTGTACCACACATCCACGCACGCACGCATGCATGCACCTTGTTCTGTGAACAGTGTGGGCCTGAGACAAATTCAATAGCACTCCGTGAGCACAGGTGATTCTAGTTAAAGAGATGAAACACACACAAACACACAAACACACACACACACGCACACACCCTGGACAGCAAATGAGACCTGCTCCACGGTGACATGTAAGTTATGCAAGTTAACACTTTAAGACACCACAAAATTAAATTAAGGGAAGAAGCTATTTTAAGAGTGAACTTGGGTCATACACTGGGTCTTTACTTCTCACAGCCTGAGGAAGAAGGGGAGGGTGATGATAATGATGATGATGATGAGAGTCCCATGACCTGATCATCATGATGTGAGTGTTAGACGACCAGATCCTTATTATGTGAGAGTCCCATGACCAGATTGTGATGACATGAGAGTCCAGGGGCCTATTGCACAAAAGCAGAATTAAGACATCCGGGATAAGTTACTGCGCTCAATGAATCCAAAACAAGAGCGTACAAGCTTAATTGGTTGAACAACGAGCAAGCCAGGATGAGCAGACACGGATTCATCAAGCCAGGTGAAACCTATCCTGGATAAGTGCGCGCTCACGGCTCCCTCAAATAGACCCCGCCACCGATCACAGATTCACTGATTCACCATGGCAACTAGAGCGGCTTCATTGCTTCTTCTACGGTGTGAAGTAGGTAGATAGCCTTTTCACAACAGCAACAAACAGTAACACCTCTGTTTAGGAGAATATTGCAACTAGTTCCGCAACCACCATCTTGAGAAATGGTTAGGCACTCCCGTGGCGTCACATTGTTGCATGACATGATCGGAAATGGCGGTGTACGTAAAAGTTAATTAATGATCACAAACGTTTAAATAATGTCCGTGGGTCTAGGTATATGTGATAACAATGTGTAGTGGGCAGTGGAATAACTATTGGTTTCCGTTTGTGGTGACTGCTGACTGAGATAAGGGAGGACATTAGATAGATCCTGGAACTTAGCCTGGTCTGGAGCAGGCTAGCTCCACAGAATATCGCCATGGTAACTTATACCATAACATATCCTGCTGCCCCCTATCCCGCTTTTGTGCAACTGGATCACAGATAAATTGAGCCAGGATAACTAAGATATCCCGGCTTAATCCTTTATCCTAGTTTTGTGCAACGGGCCCAAGGGTAGAGGTCGGCACTCACGTGGTAGACCCGCATGTGTGTGTGCATGCGTGTGCGTGCGTGGGTGTGTGTGCGTATGCGTGTGCGTTGTGATAAACTCCTATGTTCATGTCTGTCGTGTGTGTGCATGCGTGTGCGTGTGCGTGTGTGTGTGAGTGTGCAGTGTTTCCCATACATTGACTTATTTGTGGCGGCCCACCACAATATTAACTTTGACCACCACACAATGATTTTCCAGGTTGTACTACATTGTGCTTAATTCTGGTTAACATCATAAACACGCTGCGCTAATTTGTTAAAAACTGTTGCATTCAAGTTAATTCTGCAAACCTACCACCACAAATAGAATGAAATTCTGTGGGAAACACTGGTGTGTGTGTGTGTGGCCCCAGAGTAGAGGTCTGCACTCCCACGGTAGACCCGCGGGTGCCGACATAAAAAGAAGTCGCGGACTTTTTTTGAAAGCTCTTTGCGGGGAGCAGGCGGGATGAGAGAGGCGTTCGCGGGTGCGGGACAAACCGATGATTCACTGCACTCCCGCAAATTAAATATGTGCATAACATTAAATATGGAAACGATTAAAGTAGTGTTCATAACTATAGTTCAGCTGAATAGGCAGCATTAAAAAACGGAATTTAAGCATAACTGATGGATAGCAGGCTGTAACCAACATTATGCTATTTATTGGCATACCTGGAAAAACACATTGACTGATTAAAAGTTTCCTTCACATAACCTAATAATCATTTGAATTAAAGTAATGTTCTGCACTCACCACAATAGATTAGATTAGATTAGATTAGATTCAACTTCATTGTCATTGCAGAGTACAAGTATGAAGACAATGAAATGTGGTTTGCGTCTAACCAGAAGTGCAAAAAAGGAGAAAAGTGCAATGTGATATAGAAAGTATAAAGAGGTGGTGCATAGACAGGTCAAGAAATTTAGTGCAGTGTAGACAGTAGTATACAGTTGATTTATATAAGGTAGAGAGGTTTAGAGTAATATAAATATGTGCAGTGTATATTAGCAGTTACCTTATAAGAGCAGAATAAATATGGCTATGTAATGTGAACAATGTATAAACAACATACATTGGGGGGGTAGTGTTAATGTTGTCACCTATGTTTAATTTAGTCTTAGTCTTGTGACGAAATATCCTTTTTAGTCTTTGTCATATTTAGTCATTCAAATATCATTTTTGTTAGTCAAGTTTTAGTCGAACTAAAAGTCTAGGGTCATTTTAGTCTAGTTTTAGTCAAAAGAAAACTAAAGGTATCTTAGTCTTAGTCAGTTTTAGTCAACACATTTTAGTCTTTTTTTTATAACAAATTATTTCTGATTACCATTTGAGTCAAATAGTGTTTCACACATCTCAATTTTCCAACAATATTGTGTGTCCACAGGGCTACTGTTATAATTTCGTCTGATTTTTTTAGTAATTACTCATTCTTCTACAATTTTTTTTGTCCAGACAGTCATGTTTACATAACTATATGCATGGTAACTTCCTTGTATCCTTGTATGTATCTTGTACATGCACGGTTATAAACACGGTTATGGGATTTTGACCATAGACAGTAAAAGATTTGACAAAATGTTCTAGTTTTTCCTTTTTTTCTCCAAATTTCTTGGCAAATGATGCATTACATCTTTTGTGAATAGTCTATATCTCACTTGTATATTTAAAGCGCTATGCTACTATGATAGCGGCAGGTAAAGCGTTATGCTACTGCACTAGTGGCAGGTAAAGCACTATGCTACTACACTACTGGCAGGTAAAGTGCTATGCTACTACACTAGCGGCAGGTAAAGTGCTATGCTTAGCATGCTCCTCCCTCTCTACCTCCTCCTCCTTCCTCTCTTCCTCACTCCTCTCCTCCCTTTCCCCTCCCTCTACCACTTCCTCCTCCTATTACACTTTGACTAGAGTAGATAGATAGATACTTTATTGATCCCCAAGGGGAAATTCAAGGTCTCAGTAGCATACAGACATCACACACAACATTCACTAACAGCAGAAAAAAAAAGTAATTAATAAAGTATATAATATCGAACTAAAAAAGTAAACAAAAGACGTAGAAAAAAACCACAGACACTGAGCTACCTCGACATGCTGCCACTCTTGTCGGCGCCGGAACAGGAAATCATGGTGTGATGAGTAGCTGCTTATAATGTAGGCACTCCATCCTCTAGTACTAGTATTGACAGATGTAGTGGTAACTCCTAGTTAAGGTCACACACATCACATCTACAGTGCTACACTCACACACACACACACAGCACTACACTCACACACACACACACTTACCCACCTACACACACACTCACCCACACACACACACACAAAACATACATCTACAGCACTACACTCACACACACACTTACCCACACACAGACACGCACTCACAAACCACAGTATATATCTATACAACTACACACACACACACCTACAGTACTACACACACTACAGTATATATCTATACAACTACACACACACACACACACACACACACACACACACCACAACACACATCTACAGTACTACACACACACACCATAGTATATATCTATACAACTACACACACACACACACAACAACATACATCTACAGTATTACACACACACACACACACACACACACACCACAGTATATATCTATACAACTACACACACACCACAACACACATCTACAGCAGGGTTTCCGTTGTACGGTAATTACCGGACATTGGCCGGAAAAAAAATGAAATGTCCGACAAAATTAAATCTCTCCGGTCAAATTGTCCGATTGAAATTGGCTAATAATCCCGTCCCCCTAACGCAATCTGAATTTGAGAACTAGAAATGCAATTCCGAGGAATTACACGAGGGGATGCAATCTGCTGGTTAGGGTGTTGGTGGGGCTGTTGAGCTTGCTGGTAGCTGGTTGGTAGGGTAATTGTGATACCTGCAAAGGTGCTTTTAGAGTAACCAAATTTGAATCTTGTGTGACATGGCATTCTTGAGACATCACACTCAAGGTGTTTTTGACCTTGACATTTGACCTTCAACCTCCAACATCAATTTACTTGAGTCCATAAAAACACTCGTACCAAATTTGAAGCATGTACATCAAGCCGTTCTGGAGATATAATGCTGAATGCATGAGATATGGCTGGGACTTTTATTTTGACACACAGGAAACACTTTAACAGGATGTGTAGTTCAGGTAGAGCTAGATTGTATGCTTAGAAACTGAGACAGTTGAATTTCTCACAGGTGACACCTGTGCCAGTGTTCTGATTACTTCTGACTACTTAACAAGCGCAGCTGATTATGACATCACAGCCCCCATTCAAGTCTATGGGGGAAAAATACACTTTTAATTACAAATATCTCAAAAAGTATAAACTTCTCAAAAATGAAAAACGGATAGGATGGTAAAGCCTTGGAAGATCTACGGAACGGTGTTTGAACCAAATTTGTACGTTAAGCGGTTTGGGCTGAATAGCGCCTAACATAGTTGGTTGGAAATTGGAAATTGCATTGCAACCAACAATGTTGCTAACTTAATTAGCAAATATGGTTTGGGGAAACGCACCCCTGAGTAACTACAGGCCTTTCCTTAAAAAGAACACTTAAAAAAGTTTTATAAATCAGCTAAATATCTTCCAGAAACAGTCCAAAAACAGTATTCTGATAGCCTTATAACAGTTATTATTCAGTATTCTGATATTTTTACAGTTTATAGCCTAATCCACTGCGCAGAAAAAACATGGAAATTGTGATTTAACAGAGGGAAATATCATAGCAAATAGCTTATGGCAATGACAGCTTTCAAAAACATTTATTTCACTCATCTCGGTGGAGTGAACGCTGAATGTGGGCTGTTGCGCAAAGAAACGTAAACCGAAAGCTAGTTTAGACATTAGGTTCCATACAGAACCGTTTAGGTACAGGACATTAGGTTCCATACAGAACCGTTTAGGTACAGGGCGTTAGGTTCCATACAGAACCGTTTAGGTATTAGGCTCCATACAGATGTGTACCGAATGTACCAAATGCAGTCTTTAACAGTAGTCACCAGCAGGCTTTTTTGCTTGCATACCATGTTTCAAATACTAGTTCTCTCATATTAAGTAGTGGACCATGTCAGTTAAATCAATTAACATCAAAAAACATGTGACACCTTTTCAAAATACTATTCTCATTGCACATCAACAATTTTGTTGGTGAATTTTAGATTAGCATTACCTACTTACTGTACTGAAAATTAACCGAACTGTGACTTCAAAACCGAGGTACACACCGAACCGTGATGTTTGTGTACCGTTACACCCCTAATACACACACACATACACCACAGAATACATCTACGAAACCACACACACACACACCAAAACATACATCTATCAAACAATACACACACAGACACACACCGTCTGCAATACAACACACACCAGACCATACATCTAAAAGAAGTGTGCTGCAGGTCAGTGATCTCCAAACCTCCCTGAACAGCTACAACCGCACAAGCAATCAGCATTTTATTACATTAATAAAGGCTATACTACTATCATCATCATCGTCGTTGTTGTTGTTGCTAATAATAATAATAATAATAATAATAATAAAAATGGCTACAAACAGCAACAAAACAAAAGTCAGAAAGATGTTTTTTGTGTGCGTGTGGTTTGATCCCTTCTCTGACACGGTGAATGTGTCTGTTGCGCTCTGGTTCGACTCCTGTGTTTGCAAACAGGGTTCTGTCATCAGTGTCAATCCAAACGCTCTGTAAACCAGCGGGCTGTAGCACCAACACTGCGCGCGGACGCTTTTCGTGCATCTGTCAGGGTTGGAGTTTTCTGGTGGTTATTTTTTTTATTGGGATAGTATAACACCTTTTGGAGGTGTTGCATCACCTAGAATACCTGGCCCCCGTCTCGGCACCGCGCGAGCGATCGTCTGCCCCGCCCCGCCCTTCCGTAGCGCATAGGCGGTCTCGAGCGGCCGCGAGGGCCGCTCGCTCAGCACGGCACGGTGAAATTACATAAACTAACCAGCTGACGGGAATCATAACGTTAGGCTGCCTGCTGAAACAGCACGAGTCATCTGTAACGCTAAAGTAGGTTACCGTTCTCTCTCGCAACCACCTTATGCGCGCTCACGTCGGCCGACTCGTATTCTTCCCCGTTATGTAGGCTATTACTAGGCTATTTATTTTTTGATCGCGAGGGGAATTGCTCCGGTGTAACAATCATAGAGGGGGACAAAAGGGGAATCTACACAGACGCACGCGCAAACACACAGACACACACACACACACATACACTCAAATACACACAGACGAAGTGTAGTCTGGGATAGGCTGACTAGCGAGATGAGAGGCACCACAAATCACAGCGAATAACGGTCTCTGGCTGAATACCTAGCCAGCACTCGCATGCCTGAAACGGAGCACCATATTTTCTCTCCTCTCTCGTTCGCTCTACCTGCGCAAGTGGCCATGGGCTTTGACGTCCGCGTGCTGCTTCTCGTCCCACTCCTCGCGGACTCTGCTTCGTGTTCTCGGTCCCACGGAGAGATCTAGTCCAGCGATATGGCCACGGCTATTCTTTGAGAAAGAGGACATTTGCTTCCGTTCCTGTCGCTGTCTCTCCTGATCAGGTAAACACTGACGGCTGCCGTGCGCTCGCGATTGGGCGGTTTGACGCTCAGACGCACGGCGTCAGCGCGTGCAGGAAAAGGTAGATCCTTTTCGTAGTCGGAGCTCACGTAAGGCGACACCAGGGCGTGTTATAGACCATCAATTGTGGGAGAAAGTGCTTTCTGCTCGAGAACAGTTCTTCAGAAAGTTTGACAACAGGTAGACCTAGGCTTTTGGTACTGGACAGCAACTGTCTTTCATGTCACTTAGTCCACAAATAGCCTAGACCGATTGTTTCAACACCACCAACAACAAAAGAGTAAGAATAAGAACAATAACAACCATAATAATAATATAATTGGTAGTATAGGCTATAATAATAGGCCTAGTTGTAAAGCAGTAATACAGTAGCCAGGCCAATATCAGGCTACTCTGGCCCAAAAATAGCTATTGTGTAGCCTACAAATACACGTTTGAGTGCGTGAGCGTGGGAGATTGACCCTTACATTGGTTGCAACATGTGAGCCACCCATAAGTCTATAAAGTGGTGAGTTTACAGTGTATAGGTGACTGGGGCGGATGAAGTTAGATTTGATTAAAGCAGACACTTTGTATAGGCCCAAGACCCGGTTTAATCGGGCTTCCTCGTTGCAAAGGAAGCAAAAGTTGCGAGAAAGTCCTTCCCCTTTTACTGGGCTACACCTGCTTAGCATCAGACACCCACTAAACAAATGCGCGAACTGGCGGCTAGGGACTCTGACGGCACCGATGCTGGTTTGTAGTTTAGCCTTCACACCAAGGAAGCAAGAAACGCGCCGATGCCTAAAAAGGAGAAAACTTGGCTAGTCATCGGGCCAGAAGAGGTCCCCAGCCTGTACTAGCGGCTAAGTGTACCCGTGTGCTTGTTTATAACAGGGGAGCAATCACGGAGTGTAGCCTAAGATTCATCTTTAATTAAGTTATTTCAGAGCCTGCTTCCCTGATGGAGCAAATACGATGGATTGCCACTCCTTCCTTTAGAATGAGCCTTGGAGGCGAGGCTTGGCATGAAACCCGCCAGCTAGTCTGTTGCCAAGCCATACTTATTATTAGTGAGAAACAAACAGAACGTGTACAAAGCATTTGGGTTAATGACGATGAGATGCTGTGGGTTTCTTTTTGTTCCTGCGAGTTTGTCTTAGATTGCCAATAAAGATGAGGTGTCAGATAAGGGGAAATATTGTGTAATCCACGGCAAAACAAACTGGTGTGCAGTCTACCAGATGACAACATCGACGAAGAGAGAAAACAAAAGCGACTCCCCCGTTTCAAGCAACTCTTTCCAGATAACGGTAAGGAGAAGCAGCACGAGCGCCTCCGGCGGTGGACAGAATACCAGGCCGGTAGAGCCGTATAACGGGACACCACCACACTGAAATTCACTCCGAAGTAGCCCACTGAAGTCGCAGCTTATAAAGAACTTCCAAAGTTGCCCAACAGCAACAAAAACACAATCTGGTGCCACTTTAGGACAGTTGTGAAGCGCTTGCTGTTTTCGGATGATTCTAGGCTACTTACCACCGTTCCGCCGCGGATTCGCTTGCTTTCGCCGTTTGCACCTGGGTCCCTCCGCCATGCTACCCGCGTTTAGTGCGATTCTCTGCCTGCATGGTGGCGACTCACTCGGCCGCTCTCTCTCTCGCTACCCCCTTCCTCCACTCGTCACCCCTCTCCAACCGCCCTCCCCTTCACCTGGTTTGCGACACTAGGCTACTTTACGACATCACCTTCTACCGCTGGAAACACCTCATGTGTTGAGTTGACAGCGCCCGCCCATTGCCACCTCTCCTCTTGCAGAGAAAGAGAGCCCAGCCCTCGCGTACACACACACACACCCACACCCCCACACACTGCTGTAGCGAGACCCGTCTTCTGTTAGAGCTCTACGCCGTGCCGGTGACAGGTAAAGTGCAGCAGGTAGGTTATGCCAAGCATATAATCGACATTCTAAAGTTTGGTTCCTCTGGCCTAACCCCGCCCATCCCCGGTGAGAACAAGGGAAAGCCGGTCATGTGGTTTGGGTTGTTCGCTAACCCTTTAGGGGACTTTCGCGCCTCAATCGAGGGGCTTACCGGAGATGTGCGGATGGATGTGCGGATGGATGCGCAGAGATCATGACCTAAAGAGGTGTTGCCTACATATAGCCAGGCTGTATTTATGGACTGTAATTATGCGGTAAACGCATGCAATACAGTGGCCAAGATTAAATCCTTCTCATTTAAGATGGCATAGTGACAATGAGGTTAGGTGGATTGGAGTTAGTTCGTGTACGCGTGTAGGCCTACCTGTTTTTATTTTTCACAAACATGAAACCAGACAATATAGAAAACATTTTGAATAAGACAATGGGGGGAAAAAACAAAAAGGAAAAAGTTTAAAGAACATTTTGTTTACGAAAATACAATAATGATTGCCTAACTAAAGAACTAAATGCATACAATAGCATCATTTTGAATAAAAGTCTGAAGCTTTTGGGAGTTTATTCATCTGGGCGCAATAGGTTAATCTTAATTCTTAAGCAATAGCCATGATGGTATAGTGGTTAGTGAGGGTTTTTATGAGAAGAAAGTGATTTAGAGAACACATAGTGGCAGCAATAAGATTCTCTTTATTGTCACTTCATGTGGTCTCCCATCCAGTTATTGACTTAGGGCATCACTGCTTAGCTTTTGATCAAGACTATGAACACAGGTAACACAGCGAGCCACAGACTTCAAAGACTATGTCTCCGATACGAAGCATTTGATAGATTTGTTTCACCCAGCTCTGAGGTGTCGGACTTGTTTCGAAGCTTCGAAACAATCCAGCACAATTGCTTCGAACGTTTCAGTGTTTCACATAGCCTCGCTTTGACCATCCCTAATAGGCGGCTATAAGGAACCGTTAGAATAGGCTGCTAAATGAAGCGTTAGAATAGGCAGCTATAAGGAACAGTTAGAATAGGCGGCTAAGGAACCCGTTAGAATTAAGGTTTTGCACCTACGTCATAATGTCATGTGACCGTTTGTTTACAACTAGAGTGGTAGGCAAGAATGGTAGGCAAGGCACTGCAGAGAGTGGTAGGCAAGCCTACAACAGTCGGGTTGCATAGGCTACACATAGTTACAAATAGCTTCAAAATTGAAATTTTAATATCAAATATTGACCGGGATGCCGACCACTTGTGTAGGCCCTAACAGTTGGTTTTACAATAAGAAGCAAAAGGCGACGAGCGACCGTTTAGCCTACCTATCCTCGTGGTTGTGGAGGATGATCGTTAGCAGCTGTGAAGTCTTATTCTCAAGATAGCCTAATGGTGTAGCCTACTGTCTCTAAGGCGTAGGCTAAAATACTACTATCTACAGTCATTCAAAATGAATTGCCAGAGATAGGCTATGAAGGGAAAAAGTGCAGCATTTTAAACATGGCAAGATTATTTTTACCGGAACAGTTTGTTCTAATTTGTCTCGTGAAATTCGTGCTTGTGGACATCAATCACCTATCTTCTGTCCTTCTATTTCTAGTTATCATGAGTGTCATTTGATTATATAATCACAACAAATGCTAATAAATGAAAACAGAATAGGCTTATGTGCTATAGGCTAACGTTACAGGTCAGGCTAACTCCCGTATGTCAAAATAAACTGATTTCATCCTAATTGTTTAGCGATCACACACAACAACTTAACACAGCAACCTCAAACACCACTGTTGAACCTAGGCTACTGCTTCAGTCATGTAAGAAATAAGCAGTTTATGAATTATCTTTACCCGTTTAATCAAGTCCACATGACCAAAATAACAACATATTTAAAGGCTGAGCTAGCATAACAGCCTAATATAGGCGATGCTGCTATGGATAACTAATAAAAAGTTTCATACAATTAATGAACTTTATCACTCACATTCTGAGTTTTTTTGGGTGGTTATATATCCATGCAGATCGTCTTCGAATAAGCCATCGCTGTTATATGATATATAATATGTTACAGGATTCATGACTAACGCCATTAATGTTACATGATGCTGACTGACTCTGGCTATAACAGTAGGCTACCGTTTTATCTGCTGAGTCTACTGCCTACCAAGACCTGTCGCTGTTCAGGTGAAGTTAAATTATCAAATATTGTGTTCAGAAGGAAGACATGTTCCTTTCTGGTCAAATTTCACAGCTTCTAAGAAAGGCTATTGTCTTCGTGTAAACCGAGTTTTGAACAGAGAAAAGAAGTTAGGCTACCATTAGGCTACATGCAGGTTCTCCTATAACGTTATCGATACAGATAAATGCACCAAATCAGGGCGATTTTAGCGAAACAACGTTCCTGTGACAGGCTATCAAATATTGAACAATGGGATAACGTTTCATCATCACCTTTATTGATGCCTGAAATGTTGACATTGCTGAAATACAGAGATGTAGCCTACTGAGGCAGCTGCAGACAACGATGTTCAATGGGTTCAACTTGTCCCTTGCCTACCAGCTGGATGTAAACAAAGCTATAGAACCTAGAATACGTCACATGAAAAACGTTAATAGGTGGCTATAAGGAACCGTTAGAATAGGCAGCTATAAGGAAGCGTTAGAATAGGCGGCTATAAGGAACCGTTAGAATAGGCAGCTATAAGGAACAGTTAGAATAGGTGGCTATAAGGAACCCATTAGAATAGGTGGCCAAGGAACATTTAGAATAGGTGGCTATAAGGAACCGTTATAATAGGCAGTATATGGGGTTGGCCTAGTGGCTATAAGGAACCGTTGTTCGGTTGGTTCTCGCAACTCGTAAACCTCGTCACCACCCCCTCTGTTTTAGTGAGGGTAAAACGAAATCGCTTAGCTTTAAAGGAGAACTTAGGAACCGTTAGAATAGGCAGCTATAAGGAACCCATTAGAATAGACGGCTAAGGAAGCGTTAGAATAGGCGGCTATAAGGAACCGTTAGAATAGGCAGCTGTAAGGAACAGTTAGAATAGGTGGCTATAAGGAACCCATTAGAATAGGTGGCCAAGGAACATTTAGAATAGGTGGCTATAAGGAACCGTTATAATAGCCAGTATATGGGGTTGGCCTAGTGGCTATAAGGAACCGTTGTTCGGTTGGTTCTCGCAACTTGTAAACCTCGTCACCACCCCCTCCGTTTTAGTGAGGGTAAAACGAAATCGCTTAGCTTTAAAGGAGAACTTGGCAACTATTTCAACATAATAAACCCGTTTAGAAATCATTTGGATGGTTAAATGACCTGTTCCGGTGAAAATGGTGACTTTTCCCGCTGCCCCTAGCGTCCCCAGGCGGAAAACCAACCTTGCAACATTGAGACTACCGTCCCGGAAAGAGAAGTGAGAAACAAGAAACTCGTTTTAAATCGTGTTTCTTACCTTGTAACATCCACATTGTCTGTTTTTGCTAGCTTGTAAACAAATCCATGTGCTTTATCGTTACCTTTTTCCAGTTTGAAATAGCATAATGCACAATTTCTCCAGCAGAGGGGGAAATTCTGCCAAGTTTCCCTTTAACAGAGTGATTACTGTAGTGCAGCCAGATGATATAATAAAGGGTAATATCCAGGCTTCCGCGAAAAATAGGGTTTTTTTAGGTTTAGGCAACAAGTGAGTAGTAGGGTGATAAGATTACTCTGAATAGCAGAAACATTTTTTATTTTACTGTCTATGGAGAAAAACGAGCGGGTCTTAAAGCCGTTGGACCTGGAAAGAGAATTATTAGCCCATTATTGCATCATGACTTAAAGGAACACGCCACCGTTTCATGAAATTGGGTTATTCACTGTTTCCCCTAGAGTTAGATAAGTGAGCAAAAGCATGTTTGTCTCCATACATGCATTCTCTTAGTCTGGCGGCGCCATGCTAGCTTAGTTTAGCATAGTGAATGGAATCTTTCATCGCCGGATAGCATGTCGTAGTAAAAGTAGTTGTCGTTTACCTGTTCACTAAACCCTCTGTGTGGTTGTTGTTGTTTAGCTGTGTGGTTGTTGTCGTTTACCTGTGTGGTTGTTGTTTACCTGTTCACTAAACCCTCTGTGAGGTTGTTGTTGTTTATCTGTTCACTAAACCCTCTGTGTGGTTGTTGTTGTTTACCTGTATGGTTGTTGTTGTTTACCTGTTCACGAAACCCTCTGAGGTCGTTGTTGTTTATCTGTTCACTAAACCCTCTGTGTGGTTGTTGTTGTTTACCTGTTCACTAAACCCTCTGTGTGGTTGTTGTTGTTTACCATCATTTAGTCGGTCATCTGCACCTCCATCACTGTCTGGTTTGGGTCAGCCACCAAACGGGACAGGGCCAGACTGCAACGGACAATTAGGGCTGCAGAGAGGATCATTGGAGCTGACCTTCCCTTCATCCAGGACCTGTACCGCTCCAGGGTCAGGAAAAGGGCAGCAAAAATCTCTGCAGACCCCTCACATCCTGGTCACAAACAGTTCAACCTCCTTCCCTCTGGTAGGCGATACAGGGCACTGTTCGCCAAAACCAGCAGACACAAAGACAGCTTCTTCCTCCAAGCAGTCACTCTGTTGAACGCTCAGAAATAGCCTAGCCTGGAAATATCCAGACTCTCGTACATTTCATTTGTACAGAGAGTCTGGCAGTTCTCGATAGGGAAACGTTTGCAACTAACTTTGAAATCATTGGTCCAGCCTTACCAATCATATTGATCAGAGATCCCTAACGTATACTTCCTACTTCGCCTAAACTTTACAAACTGACAATAAACAGCATCAACAGTCAGGAAACAATGCATGTGGGTCTGCCTTTGCTGTAAATAAATTTCTGCATTTTTCCAACTGCATTTTTTGACGTTTGCAAGCGTTATCACAATAAGTTTCGGTTTCGTCTTTGCATGACCTCATCGTCATCGTTCTCAGCCACGCTGATTGGACAGGT
Organism: Alosa alosa; assembly: GCF_017589495.1. Classification (NCBI taxonomy): domain Eukaryota; kingdom Metazoa; phylum Chordata; class Actinopteri; order Clupeiformes; family Clupeidae; genus Alosa; species Alosa alosa. The sequence goes on along the minus strand of NC_063207.1, from coordinate 2,508,401 downwards.
AAAGATTGGCCGGAGAAAACCCACAAATATACCGCAGACCCAGTCGACGTACTGAAGGGAAATTAAAATTGAGCGGAAGTACGTAGGAGGGCGGAGCCAGGCTAGAAATAGCCCCCACCCTTACACTGAACAAAGTCAATCAACACTGCACGGCGCAGGTGGAGTGGAAGTGGGCAGGAAGAGGGTGTAGGGGCTAGTGTCAGCTACTCCCTCCTGCTGAGGGGAAGGAGTGTTTTAACTGGGCCTATTTTGCCCTCTAGTGGCAGAGACTCGCCACAGCCCAAGGCTTCTCTCAGCGGCAAAAGAGATGTGTACTAAACTCCTTATATTATGTTTGGGATTGTTGTTGTTAAGTTTTTTTTTTTTTTGCTTTATCTTATTGTCTCATCTATTGTTGTTCAATTCTATCCACCATATTTCCTTTTATGTGTGTATGTAACTGAGCGTTGGCAATAATTGAACTGAATTGAATTGTTAGACAGAGAGAAGGCTCAGTCACAGAGAGAAGGCTCCATCACAGAGAGAAGGCTCAGTCACAGAGAGAAGCTCAGTCACAGAGAGAAGGCTCAAGGAGGCAGCCAGAGCAAAAGGGGTTTTGAGCAGGACGAGACACATTAGAGCCTTCGCACTGTAGCTCACCTCCTGGAGAATATGGCTCCCAGCTCACTGAGGAGAGGAGGAGGAGACAAGTGGTGAGGAGGAGAGACCAGCACTGAGGAGAGGAGGAGGAGATATCAGCACTGAGGAGAGGAGGAGATATCAGCACTGAGGAGATATTAGCACTGAGGAGAGGAGGAGAGACCAGCACTGAGGAGAGGAGAAGGAGATATCAGCACTGAGGAGAGGAGGAGGAGATATCAGCACTGAGGAGAGGAGGAGATATCAGCACTGAGGAGAGGAGGAGAGACCAGCACTGAGGAGAGGAGGAGGAGATATCAGCACTGAGGAGAGGAGGAGGAGATATCAGCACTGAGATATCAGCACTGAGGAGAGGAGGAGGATATCAGCACTGAGGAGGAGAGACCAGTCGTGAGGAAAATCTTCAGAATGGGTTAAATCTTGTTTCGTCAATCAGGAATGGCACTGACATGTGCAGTCAGGTGAAACCACTGGAAGTGAAATTAGACTGGACATAACGGACACTGTGTGTGTGTGTGTGTGTGTGTGTGTGTGTGATCACTGGACATAACAGACACTGTGTGTGTGTGTGTGTAAGCACTGGACATAACAGACACTGTGTGTCTGAGAACTGTCCCAATAACAGACATTTTGTGTGTGTAAGCACTGGTCAATATCCTAGAGTAATTAGCGTAGCTGTGCAGCAGGCCGGCGTTGTGAGGGGGCGTCACAACCTCACCCCCCCCCCACCCCAGATAGATAGATAGATACTTTATTGATGCCCAAGGGGAAATTCAAGACTAGTTATTTTATGTACAAAATAATAATTTGATTTGGAAAACGATTTAGGGGTTAAAAATGTCTGGATTTCTGCTTTAAAGCACTCCTGCGAGTTTATAGTCTAAATGGGGAGGGACATGTTTCAGCAATACACATCTGTCCGACCTCAATCACACGACCTCGATCACAAGAAAACCTGCTGTTACATTACATTACATTTGGCTGACGCTTTTTAACCAAAGCAACTTACATGGTAAACCATTTAAAATCTTTTAAAAAAAATTCCCCAACAATTCTAAAACAATGTAAAACAATTTAAAAGGTAGAGTATGATAAGAACAAGTTAGTGCTACGAGAGGAGATATTCTCTGAAGAGCTGGGTCTTCAGGAGTTTTTTGGATTTCACCTGATGACTGAGCGCGTTTACCTGTGAATGTAAATTCCAGGTATTAAAAAAAAAAAATATGTGTATAATAATAATAATAATAATAAATATATATAGCTGCAAGCAGCAATGAGGGGGCCAAGCAGGTAGCTCAGCAGGCCAGATTTGCCATGTAAATCAATGCCGTTGCATCAGACATATAGCATTAAGCAGTCACAGCAAGTTCCATGCCAAACAACCCAAGATTGGCTGAGTTACAAGGTCAAGTTTCACATCAAAACAACTGATTTCGTGTGGCTGAACCAGGGCTGAGTGTCACCGCCCCCTTCCCCAGCCAGCCCACCACCGCAATCGCCCCTGCCCGTCCCACCCCTGCACGCACGCATTAGAATGAACTGGATGGAACTTGCGGTCATCAGTTTCACATCAAAAATAAAAGATTGACTGAGATATGATCACACTTACTGTGATTTAAACATAGAGGTCAAATATTGACGTCATAGGGTGTGTTGAACTCGGCTTGGCCCAAGGATTCCAATGATTCCTCATTTTGACATTCGGGTCAACGAGTCAAAAGTTACGTCTGTGAACACACATCCAACTTTGGCCTGTTGTTGGCGCTAGAGCGTTTGAGGAGCCTGTAGAATTATTCTGGGGTATTCTTACTGTATTCTGATGTGTTCATATGTTACATCTGTGTGTAGTATACAACAGGGAGAAGTCCATATTATTGTACATAACTGTGCCTTAGGCCTGTGTGTAAATAATTAATTTCACCAAGCATGAAACTTGGTGAAATTAATTATTGGGCTGTCCCCAATCAGTGTGCCAAATTGTATAACTTTTAACTAGACGGTTCTATGGGCTGCCATTCTTCCATTGCAGAATAATGCACATCAGCAACTACTAGCCAAAATGCATTTTTGTCAATTACAGAGCCCCCTAGAGGTCAAAGGTCACCAAATTTTTTTAAGCGTCCTCCCAATGGGCTCAGAGGTGCATGTACTAAGTTTGGTTTTGATACATGAAAGTGTTGCTGAGATATGAGCTCACTTCCTGTTTGGCGGCTTCACCGTAAATTTCAATTGGCTGTTACGGGCTAATGCTTCTGTCAATTGTTCCAGAAAGCAATGCATTCATCAGGCATGGTCTGAAGATGGTCTCTGCCAATTTTGGTGAGGATCAGCTTAAATTTGTGACCTGCGAAAACTTCTTTGGGTTTTTGATTAAATCCAATATGGCGGCCGAATCAATTACATTGACATCACAAGTTGGCTTGGGTCGGCTTAAGGACCTTCAACAGTAGTACCAGACACCACTAGTGCGTTTTAATTCTAAGCACAACTGCTGCTAAAGGCCAAAAGGCATGTTTCTTAATTACAGCGCCCCCTAGAGGTCAAAGGTCACCAGATTTCTTGAGCATCCCCCTGATTGGGTCCTGAGTCCATGGACTAAGTTTGGTTATGATAGATGAATGGGTTGCTGAGATATGAGCTCACTTCCTGTTTGGCGGCTTCGCCACAAATTTCGATTGGCGAATTACGCGCGAACGGTTTTAGTTCCGAAGACAAAAAGCAATGCATTAATGAGGCATGGTCTGTAGATGATATATCTCAAGTTTGGTGTCGATCGGACAAAATTTGTGACCTCTGATATGTTTTAAGTGATTTTGATGAAATCCAAAATGGCGGAAAATGACGTCATAGGGTGCGTTGAACTCGGCTTGGTCCAAGGATTCCAACAGTACCTCATTTTTCAAAATCGGGTCAACAGGTCAAAAGTTATGTGCGTGAACGCACGTCCAACTTTGGCCTGTTGGTGGCGCTAGAGCGCTCAAGGTGCCGGCATGAAACTTGGTGAAATTAATCATTGGACTGTCCCCAATCGTTGTGCTAAATTTCACCACTTTTTACCAGACGGCGGAAGAAAGATGTTAAATAATAACTAGAGAATGTAATTCCAGGGAATTACGAGTGCATGAAAATGACGCTAGGACAGACATGGTGGTTGCACAGCTGAATAAAAGTTGATAGTTTAAAAGTAGACAGTTTAAAAGTTGAATATAGATTGGGAGTTGATCACACTAGTTGACTGAAAAGCCCAGGCTGTCAAACAGTTGTGGCAGAGGACACAATTGGCGGGAGTCATAGCTGATGACAACTGACAGTTGGATTGGTTCAAATATTTCATAGTTAATGTTAACTGACAGTTGGAATAGTTGAACAGTTAATTAGTTGGATAGTTTAAATGGTTAATTTATTTAATAGGGAATTATTGTAGTGGAGACTTTTATTTTGAAACAGTTGAACAGGATCTGTAGTCTTAAGAGAGCCAGATTGTATGCTTAAAGCCTGAGACAGACAGTTGCTGGAGGTGGCCGGAACCATATGGCTCTGGCCGGAACACTTGGCATAGGATTCTAAGTGCTCTATTGTGATGCCATAATCGCCAATGTGAAGTCTATGGGGAAATTTTAAATAGTTTTTAATTAATAGTTCAAAAAGTATAAAAGTTACAAATATGAAAAATACATTCCACACCTGTCCTAAGTAAGACCTACGTAACGCAGTTTGAATGAAGTTTCTACATTAAACGGTTGAAGCCGCATTAAACGCAGAAAAAGCGTTAGAAGAATAATAACTAGAGAATGTAATTCCAGGGAATTACGAGTGCATGAAAATGAAGCTAGGACAGACATAGCATAGCTTAATAAAAAGTTGATAGTTTAGACCTAGACAGTTTAAAAGTTGAAGTTTAATAGACAGATAGTTTAATGAATGTTGAAAGTTTAAAAGTTATATGTAGATAGTTTAAAGGTTGTTGACATACTGATAGTTTCATGCGTGTTGGTAGACAAAAAGTTTAAAGGCTCTATATAGGTAGATCGTTGACGATAACTGACAGTTGGATTGACTCTAATGTTTGCTAGCAGTTATGCTAACAAAGCTAATTATTTTGACCAAGTTACTTAGTTAACTTAGCTCATGTTTTCTAGCAGTTTTGAAAAAAATGCTAACTATGCTAACCATGTGACTTAGCTAACTTAGCTAGTCATTTTTAGCAGTTTTACTAAAAATGCTAACTATGTTAACCATATTAACATGCTAACTATGCTAACCATGTGACTCAGCTAACTTCGCTAATCATTTTTAGCAGTTTTGCTAAAATGTTAACAATGCTAATAATGCTAACTAGCTAGTGAGGACTTTTATTTTGAAAATGTTAAATTATTTGCTAGATGGATGAGGTTTAATATAGTTGGAATGACTGAACAGTTAAATAGGTGGATAGTTTCAAAGGTTAAATTATTTACTAGGTAGATGAGGTTTAATGTAGTTGGAATGACTTGAGCAGTTAAATAGGTGGATGGTTTAAAAGGTTAAATTATTTGCTAGGTAGATTATGTTTAATATAGTTGGAATGACTGAACTAGGTAGATGAGGTTTAATATAGTTGGAATGACTGAACTAGGTAGATGAGGTTTAATATAGTTGGAATGACTGAACAGTTTCTCAGGCTTATAGCATAGAATGAGAGACTGTATGCTTAAAGCCTGAGAAACTGACAGTTGATGCAGGTGGCCTGGCCACCTGGCACAATATTCTAATTGCTATGATGTCATAAAGCCTGAGAAACTCTCAGTTGATCCAGGTGGCCTGGCCAGAGCCATATATGGTGATCCAGGTGGCCTGAACACCTGGCATAGGATTCTAATTGCTATTGTGATGTCATAATCTAATGTTAAGTCAATGGGGAAATTTTAGTAGTTTTTAATTAATAGTTTAAAAAGTATAAAAGTTACAAAAGTTGAAAAATACATAGCTGAAGTCACATAAGTAAGACCCACGCATAACGAAGTTTGAATGATGTTTCTAATGCTAAACAGTTGAAGCTGTATTAAACGCACAAAAAGCCGTTAGAAGAAGAATAATAAGAAGAATTCGGATAACAGTAGAGTGCATTTTCATGCACTCTAACTCCAAAAAAATTCATTCCAGGGAATTACCAGTGCATGAAAATGCAAAACATATGGTGTGAAATATATTGTTAAAACAGATGATGTGCTAATTGGCAACCAACATGATGAGGTTTAATATAGTTCAAATGACTGAACTAGGTAGATGAGGTTTAATATAGTTGGAATGACTGAACAGTTAAATAGGTGGATAGTTTAAAAAGGTTAAATTATTTGCTAGGTAGACAAAGTTTAATATAGTTGGAATGACTGGACAGTTAAATAGGTGGATAGTTTAAATGGTTAAATTATTTGCTAGGTAGATGAGGTTTAATATAGTTGGAATGACTGAACTAGGTAGATGAGGTTTAATATAGTTGGAATGACTGAACGGTTAAATAGGTGGATAGTGTAAAAGGTTAAATTATTTGCTAGGTAGATGAGGTTTAATATAGTTGGACTGACTGAACAGTCAAATAGGTGGATAGTTTAAAAGGTTAGCCTGAGAAACTGATAGGGTGCAGGTGGCCTGGCCACCTGGCCTAGGATTCTAATTCTAACGACAGTCTTAATAGAGCCATATTGTATGCTTAAAGCCTGAGACAGAGTATATAGTTTTAAAGTTAAATGTAGATAGTGTAATGGATGTTGATAGACAGAAAGTTGAATGGATGTTGATAGGCAGATTGTTTAATGGATGTTGATGGATAGTTTAATGGGTGGATGAGTGAATGGTTTGAAGAGGATGAATGGATAGAAAGTTGGATGAAATGTGTCTTATATCCTTGTAGAATGGAGAAACACAGAGAGAGTTGGTCTAGTTCAGTAGAAAGCAGTTGATATAGGTGCAATCAGTTGAACTGATTCTTTGATGGGGCCTAGATGAGCAGCTGGAAGATGATACAGGTGCAAATCAAGTTAATTAGTCCATTGTGATGTCATCAGCCCATGTTAAGTCTATGGGGAAATTTTGAGTAGTTTTTAATTAATAGTTTAAAAAGTATAGTTACAAAGCTGAAAAATACAAAGCCCACATGTCCTAAGTAAGACCCTCGTAACATAGTTTGAATGAAGTTTCTAATGCTAAACGGTTGAAGCTGCATTAACTGCGTTAGAAAAATAAGAAGAACTAGAAAAGCATTTCCTGAAGGAAATACAGTGCATGAAAATGCAAAAAATATGATGTAAAATATCATACAGAGTAAAAACAAACTATATTGGTTGCTAGGTAGATGAGGTTTAATATAGTTGGAATGACTGAACAGTTAAATAGGTGGATAGTTTATATAGTTAAATGATTTGATTGGTAGATAAGGTTTTGCTAAAAATGCTAACTAGCATGTTAACATGCCAACCATGTTACTTAGCTTACTTAGCTAATCATTTTTAGCAGTTATGCTAACTATGCTAACTAACATGTTAACTATGCTAACCATGTTACTTAGCTAACTTAGCTAATAATTTTTAGCAGTTATGTTTTGCTAAAAATGCTAACAATGCTAATAATGTTAGCAATGCTAACATGCTAACCATGCTAACTAGCTACAGTGGGTAGGAGTCATAGTTGATGACAAGTAACAGTTACAATGGCTGAACAGTTAAAAAGTTCAGTAGTTTAAAGGGTTAAATTGTTTAACAGTGAAATATTGTAGTGAGGACTTTTATTTTGAAACAGTTTTTGGCAGAGGAAGCAGTTGAATAGGGTGTAGTCTTAATAGGGCCAGTTTGTATGCTTAAAGCCTGAGAATGGCAGTTGGGACAGGTGGCCTGAACACCTGCCATAGGATTCTAATTGCTTAACGGCTCTATTGTGATGTCATCAGCCCATGTTAAAATACATAGCACCCATGTCCTAAGTAAGACCTACGTAACATAGTTTGAATGAAGTTTCTACGTTAAACGGTTGAAGCTGCATTAAGTGCGTTAGAAGAATAATAATAATAAAATGTCTTGGAAAAACAGTACAGTGCATTTTCATGCACTGTAATAAGAATAAGAAGAAGCAGCCTAGGAAGAACAGTACAGTGCATTTTCATGCACTGTAATAATAATAAGAAGAAGCCTACGAAGAACAGTACAGTGCATTTTCATGCACTGTAACTAGAAATGCAATTCAAAGGAATTACCAGTGCATGAAAATGCTAAAGTTGTGATGTAAAATATCATACAGAGTAAAAACAAACTATATTGGTTGCTTGGTAGATGAGGTTTAATATAGTTGGAATGACTGAACAGTTAAATAGGTAGATAGTTTAAGGTTAAATTATTTATTGGTAGATAAGGTTTTGCTAAAAATGCTAACTAGCATGTTAACATGCCAACCATGTTACTTGGCTCTTAGCTAATTTTTTAGCAGTTATGCTAACTATGCTAACTAACATGTTAACTATGCTAACCATGTTACTTAGCTAATTTAGCTAATAATTTTTAGCAGTTATGTTTTTTTGCAAAAATCTGCTAACAATCTCTAATAATGTTAGCAATGCTAACATGGCCAACCATGCTAACTAGCTACAGTGGGTAGGAGTCATAGTTGATGACAGTAACAGTTACAATGGAACAGTTAAAAGTTCAGTAGTTTAAAGGGGTTAAATTGTTTAACAGTGAAATATTGTAGTGTGAGGACTTTTTATTTTTGAAACAGTTTTTTGGCAGAGGGAAGCAGTTGAATAGGTGTAGTCTTAATAGGGCCAGTTTGTATGCTTAAAGCCTGAGAATGGCAGTTGGGACAGGTGGCCTGAACACCTGCCATAGGGATTCTAATTGCTTAACGGCTCTATTGTGATGTCATCAGCCCATGTTAAAATACATAGCACCCATGTCCTAAGTAAGACCTACGTAACATAGTTTGAATGAAGTTTCTCGTTAAGCGGTTGAAGCTGCATTAAATGCGTAGAAGAATAATAATAATAAAATGTCTTGAAAAAAAAAACAGTACAGTGCATTTTCATGCACTGTAATAAGAATAAGAAGAAGCAGCCTAGGAAGAACAGTACAGTGCATTTTCATGCACTGTAATAATAATAAGAAGAAGCCTACGAAGAACAGTACAGTGCATTTTCATGCACTGTAACTAGAAATGCAATTCAAAGGAATTACCAGTGCATGAAAATGCTAAAGTTGTGATGTAAAATATCATACAGAGTAAAAACAAACTATATTGGTTGCTTGGTAGATGAGGTTTAATATAGTTGGAATGACTGAACAGTTAAATAGATAGGTAGATAGTGTAAGGTTAAATTATTTAGGTAGATAGTTGACGATAACTGACAGTTGGAATGGCTCTAATGTTTTCTAGCAGTTATGCTAACTATGTTAACAAAGATAATAATGCTAACCAAGTTACTTAACTTACTTAATTTAGCTAATGTTTTCTAGCAGTTTTTTTTATGTTAATAATGCTAATGCTGTTAACTATGTTAACAATGCTAACTATGTAACTTAGCTAATCATTTATAACAGTTATGCTAAAATATTAAGAATGCTAACATGCTAGCGATTCATTTTTAGCAGTTATACTAACAATGCTAACTATGCTAACCATGTGACTTAGCTATTCATTTTTAGCAGTTATACTAACAATGTTAACTATGCTAACCATATTACTTACCTAACTTAGCTAATGTTTTCTAATAGTTTAGTCAAAACTATAATGATAACTATGCTAACAATGCTAACTAACATGCTAACAATGTTAACTATGCTAACCATGTCACTTAGCTAACTTAGCTTATCATTTTTAGTAGTTATGCTAACGATGCTAACCATGTAACTTAGCTAACCTAGCTAATCATTTTTAGCAGTTATGCTAACTAGCATGCTAACAATGTTAACATGTTAACTATGCTAACCATGTGACTTAGCTAACCTAGCTAATCATTTTTAACAGTTATGCTAACTAGCATGCTAATATGCTAACCATGTTACTTAGCTAACTTAACTAATCATTTTTAGCAGTTTTGTTGAAAATGCTAACTATGCTAACCATGCTAACTAGCTACAGTGGGTAGGAGTCATAGTTGATGAAAAGTAACAGTTACAATGGCTGAACAGTTGAAAAGTTCAGTAGTTTAAAGGGTTAAATTGTTTAACAGTGAAATATTGTAGTGAGGACTTTTATTTTGAAACAGTTTTTGGAGAGGAAGCAGTTGAAGCAGAGGAAGCAGTTGAACAGGATGTGTAGTCTTAATAAGGCCAGTTTGTATGCTTAAAGCCTAAGACTGGCAGTTGATCCAGGTGGCCTGAACACCTGCCATAGGATTCTAATTGCTTAACAGCCGTATTATGATGTCACAATCAGCAATGTTAAGTCTATGGGGATTTTTAAAAAGTTTTTCTTTAATAGTTTAAAAAGTATAAAACTTTCAAAGTTGAAAAGACATAGCAGCTTGGTCCGTTTGAAGACCTACGTTACAAAGTTTGAACAAAGTTTCTAAGTTAAACTGTTCAAGAGAAATTGCGTACGGAAAAAGTGGTAAGCGGAATAATAATAAGAAGTTGTTGATGTTGTTGCCTTGGAAGAACAGTACAGTGCATTTTCATTCACTGTAATAAGAAGTTGTTGTTGTTGCCTAGGAAGAACAGTACAGTGCATTTTCATGCACTGTAATAAGAAGAAATCGGATAACAGTAGATTGCATTTTCATGCACTCTAATAATAAGAAATCATAGAAACACAATGGGTGCCTTCGCAGCTTCGCTGCTTGGCCCCCAATAATATGTGTGTGCATCTTGTGTGTAAGCACTGGGCATAACAGACACTGTATGTGTTTGTGCGTGTGTGTGTGTGTGTACGTGTTTGTGTGTGTGTGAAAAAGAGCATTGGACAGACACTTAGAAGTTTGAAACTGCCTCCTTTATTTATTTATTTGTTTATTTATTTAATCACTATTTTATCACAAAGAAAGTCCGAGAAATGCAGACTTAGACTAGAGGAGTGTTTCTGTATATAAACTGTACACGGAGCAAGGCACTATACAGGACATCTTACCTCCACCCAAAACACTCTACACCCGCACCCTCCTCCACTCACACCCTCCTCCACCCAAAACACTCTACACCCACACCCTCCTCCACTCAAAACACTCTACACCCGCACCAGGGGCCTCGTCTAGGAGAGCTGGCGGTTAGGTGCACAACAAAAAAGGACACACACTTGCATGTAAACTGGTTTGGAGACAGAGAGAGTAAAGTAAAGCAGAGGAGGAAGAGGGTCTCCAGTGTTGGTGCTGCAGCTGCGCCCTGCTCTCTGACACACTGACACACACTTAGACACCTCTAGTTGTATTACACAGTTACACTTCAGCTCCAAAACACACAGGATGTGACCTCAGCACTGCGCTCAGCGTCAGAGGGGGCAGAGGTCATGACCTCTGACCTTGGGGGCCAGGGTGAGAGGTTCATCCCAGCAGGGCGGAGATCGGAGCCTCTCTTCAAATGTGATTGGTTAATTCACACAGAACTGTAGACTTCATTCGACGGTGATTGGTTAATACTCACAAAACTCTAGACTTCATTTAATTGTGATTGGTTAACACACAGAGAGCTGTACGCTTCCTCTACCTGAGACAGTGGAGCTGTACGCTAACTGAGACAGTGGAGCTGTACACTAACAGTGGAGCAGTACGCTAACTGAGACAATGAAGCTGTATGCTAACAGTGGAGCAGTAGGCTAACTGAGGCAGTGGAGCTGTATGCTAACAGTGGAGCTGGGAGCTGTATGCTAACTGAGGCAGTGGAGCTGTATGCTAACAGTGGAGCTGTATGCTAACTGAGACAGTGGAGCTGTAGGCTAACTGAGACATTGGAACAGTGGAGCTGTGTGCTAACTGAGACAGTGGAGTTGTATGCTTCCTCCTGGCTGGTAGTGACGGTCTGCACACCCCTTGGGGGTTGCAGGGGTGCCAGGTTTGAAAAACACACTCCACTCGAGGGCTGCAACCAGTGCAACAGGGTTGCCAGGTTGGAAAAATAACCCCCCTTTAATGGCTGTAACCAGTGCTACAGGGTTGCCAGGATGGAAAAATACACCACCATCAATGGCTGCAGTCATTGCGACAGGGTTGCCAGGTTGAACAAATACACTGCCCTTGAGGGCTGCAGCCAGTGCTGCAGGATTGCCAGGATGGAAAAATACACCACCATCAATGGCTGCAGTCATTGCGACAGGGTTGCCAAGTTGGAAACATAGCCCCTAGGTCTGCAGCCAGCTGTATAGGGTTGCCAGGTTGGAAACAAAGCCCCTAGGTCTGCAGCCAGCTGTACAGGGTTGCCAGGTTGGAAACATAGCCCCTAGATCTGCAGCCAGCTGTATAGGGTTGCTAGGTCTGCCGCCAGCTGTACGGGGTTGCCAGGTTGGAAACATAGCCCCTAGGTCTGCAGCCAGCTGTATAGGGTTGCCCTGGGGCCAGTGTGAGAGGCTGATCAGGCTGGATAAATATGTGTGATTGTTACAAGCGTGTTTCAATTGCGACTTTCACTCCCAGTAGCACACAGAAGCTGAGCCAAGCACAAATCAAGGTCACTCAGACACACACACACACACACACACACACACACACACACACACACCCCTCAGTCACACACTCTGTAAAATCTCTAGTAAATAAATCCAGGAGCAGCCTGCTCTGTCTGTGCGTGCATGGCATTGTGACAGGAAGTCATCTTGATGGGTGGGCGGGGCATCTGGGCATCATCAGCCTCAGGCCCCACCCAGTGCTTTACAGTCACGTCTCCATGGCAATTGTTGCCAGGTTGCTAAAAGAGTCCTTTGGCTTTCTTCAAGTTGACCTGTTTCCAGCCAGGCAGAGCTTCAAACTCCTCCCTCTTTATATCCAAGGCCTCCTATAGAAACACAACAGAGAGAAATATTACACACACACACACTCACACACAAACACACCTCACACACACACTCACTCACACACACACACTTTCTCCCTCTTCATATCCAGGGCCTCCTATAGAAATACAACACAGAGAAATTTTACTCTCACTCACTCACTCACTCACACACTTTCATATTCAGGGCCTCCTATAGAAACACAAAACAGAGAAATATTACTCTCACTCCCTCACTCACACACACACACCCTCTCTTCATATCCAGGGCTTCCTGCAGGAACACAACACAGAGAAATATTACACACACAGACACACACTCACACACACACACTCCATGTCCAGTGCCCTAGACAGGAACACAACACACACACATAGTTGTGTGTGAGGTGGAGCAGCGACCCAGGTTCAACTCCACAACCCACCCTTGTGTGTCTGTGCTGCTTTGGATGAAAGGGCCTGATAAGTACCTCAACTTTAGGTTTAGAAATCACACACACACACACACACACACACACACTTCATATACAGTGCCTCTGAATAAAGAACTACAGGAAAACACAATACAAAGAAATATTGTTAACAGGGTTCCTACACATTTTCCATTTCAAAATTCCAAAGTCAAATTTCCAAACTTCTCGGTAGATTTTTCTGACCATATTCTCGACATTGCAGCCACATCTGGTTTGGGATAACTCGGTGAAAACAAAGGTATGGACAACTGAAGTGAATTAAAAAATGACACTTAATATTCGTCCATTTAGCTGGTTCATTTTTAGTTGTAGGCCTATCTTAGTTGCATCTTGACGATGGGGACTGACAGTTAAGCTACACAACAGTAGGAATGGTTCATTATGACCTGAGTGAAGTGATTAGTACTGCAAATGCAATAGCCTGGAAACACAAATATTTCTCCATACCTTTATTTCTTTTTTCCATACTTATCCAGACCTGGAAATTACTAATCAAATTCCATACTTTTCCAGGTTTTCCATACTGCGTAGGAACCCTGTGTTAAATACATACCCAAACCAACAAAGACACACACACACAGGGATAGAGTGGTCCCATGCAGAGGGACACACACACACACTCACACACACACACGGGGATAGAGTGGTCCCATGCAGTTGAAAGGTTGGTAGCAGAGTGCTGGTGCCTGCGCTCACACACAATAAAGCAAAGCCCTGTAACCACAGCAACCGATTACCCATAATCCACCTGCCCCAGAAAGAAGACTCAGGCCAAAGAGGACAGGAAGTTAAGAAAGAAGAGGCAGAGGGAACGCAAGCAGCTCATTGGCCGTCCACCTCTGAGTGCAGGCAAGCAGCTGATTGGCCGTCCACCACGGTGGTTCTGTGAGGGTGTGAGTTAAGTCAGAAGAACAGGATTAAGACTCACCTTCCCAGAATTCCCTACGGCTGGCCCTAGAAGTGTAAAGGTGGAGTTAGAGGGGAATCCTGCTGGCCCGGGGCTCAGGTCACAGCAGCACCTACTTTATGACCAACTCGTAATTACCAACTCGTAATTCCCCACTTTATATGACCAACTCGTAATTACCAACTCGTAATTCCCCACTTTATATGACCAACTCGTAATTACCAACTCGTAATTCCCTACTTTATATGACCAACTCGTAATTACCAACTCGTAATTCCCTACTTTATATGACCAACTCGTAATTTCCTTCTTTATATGACCAACTCATAATTACCAACTCGTAATTCCCTACTTGTAATTACCAACTCGTAATTCTCTACTCCTAATTACAAACTTGTAATTCCCTACTTTATATGACCAACTCGTACTGTCCTACTCCTAATTGCCAACTCATAAATGTCCTACTTGTAATTCCCTACTCCTAATTAATACCAACCCGTAATTTCCTACTCCTAATTACCTACTTGAGAGTACTTCATAATACAGTACCTTTCACTACTTACACATTATTACTTCATAATTACTTACCCCTAATAATGTCAGATCTGCTTACTCGCAATCATTTCATAATTTCTCACCTGTTATTATGACCGGAGCATGGCAAGGGTCATATAGGTTTAGTCAGATTTTTTTTTTTTTTTTTTTTTGCATGCCCAAATTTCCGTCAATGATTCCCGGGACACTGAAAGACCGGGCTACACACAAACTTGGTGGACATGTAACCCCACATGGATAGCATGGAACCATCGTTTTCGTTTTGATCTGTTTTTAGCCCCCGCTGAATTGGACCCCGAAAGGAGGGTAGGGCAGACACAGTTTTCTGTGAATATCTCTGAAACCGCAGGGTTTAGGAGGACCATTTTTTTTTTGTATGTTGATCTCAGGGGCCATGTCAACCCATTCCATAACCACTCATTTCATGTATAGCGCCACCTAGTTAAACACAAAAAAGTAAAATGAGGTGGTGTAATTGAAGGTATCTGTGAACTAACAGTCAAAACTGCACGAAATTGGAAGTGTAGGATCATTATGACACCCTCTGTATGCACGCCAAGTTTTGTGGAATTCCGTTCATGGGGGCCACACAATAAATTAATTTATGTTACTATACACCAACTGGCCTGTAGGTGGCCGGAGACAGTTTTCTGTGAATATCTCGAGAACCGTGGGGCCTAGGAGGTCCACCTTTTTTTTGTATGTTGGTCTTAAGGGGCATGTCAACCCATCCCATTACCACTTATTTCATGTATAGCGCCACCTAGTTAAAAATTAAAAAGCAAAAAAAAATTAGGTGTTTTCATCTCAATATCTCTGGCTGACAAGGTCAGAACTGCACGAAATTAAAAGTGTAGGATCATTATGACACCCTCTGAATGCATGCCAAGTTTTGTGTACTTTCGTTCATGGGGGCCTTACAATAAAATAATTTGTGTGTACATTTAGTGATGTACACCAACAAAGGATTCGGGGACACTGAAAGACCGGGGTACACAAAACTTGGTGGGCATGTACCCCACATGGATAGCATGGAACCGTCATTTTCGTTTTCATCTGCAGCCCCCGCTGGACTGGACCCCTGAAAGGAGGGTAGGGCAGACACAGTTCTCTGTGAATCTTTTATGGTATGTTGGTCTCAAGGGCCCACATCAACCTGGCTCATAATCATTCATTTGTGATTTGCCCTCGTAAAAAATGAAAATCAGTAGGATTAAAAAAAGCCAAAATAAATATTCATCATCATCATCATGGCTGCATTTTCAGTATTGGCTAGAAGTAGTCGTTTGTCCACTAGATGCATCGTTGCAGTGAGACGTAATTTTGTTGGAAGTTAAAAGTGGGTTGGAAAAAAATGGACGCTTCATACAAGGACTGTAATTTACCGCGAGCGAACATCTAATAAGGATAGGACGATGTTCACATGAAGTGTAATTCCCATTTCTTCTTGAAGCCTAAATAAATCTGAGGATGTTTATCGGACATGCTTGGTTTTACTGCAGGTAATGCGTTAATCTTGTAATATCAATAAGGACCTAGGTAATGTTACCGTTAGCGTTGGTTGAGTGATGGAGGCATTTGATTTATTGCATTTGTAGAAAACTATAAGTCTTGGTTATACCAAGCAAAATGTATAGCAGCACTGTTTGTATCTTTCGACTGTCATTTATTGCACGCGTGCTACAAAATCATTCTGTGCAATGGAAGATTTACCAACGCTAACGGTCTGATACAGTTTTGCCTATACATGCGTGAGACTGAGACGCCTGTTTATTTTGTTTTAAGTGCGTGCAGGGTGTGAGAGGGGAATCGATGTGCTTTGATTACAGCTTGGTAGTTGTAGTCTGTGAAATTAAAAAGCATGTGTGTGTGAAGTATCCAAACAATGACACCTTCATTTCATTATGGCTGCTTTAGCAAAACACCTTAAGCTACTGTGTAGTGGGTCCCATTTAGAAGTGGCTACTTCATTCGCGCTTTCCTTGACTCATGGAGCTGCGTGAATGTTATTACAACTTTTCGCCACGATATGACAGTTTAAGTCCGGCTT
>NC_063207.1:2481838-2486838 GCF_017589495.1 Alosa alosa | reverse complement strand
CACACACACTCCTACCCTGCAGCATGCAGTCGTAGGCCTCTCACACACACACACACACCCTGCAGCATGCAGTCGTATACCTTCACACACACACACACACACACACCCTGGCGTACGGTGAGCCTTCACACACACACACACACACACACCCTGCAGCATGCAGTCGTATACCTTCACACACACACACCCTGCAGCATGCAGTCGTAGGCCTTCACAGACACACACACACACACACACACACACTCCTACCCTGCAGCATGCAGTCGTAGGCCTTCACACACACACACACACACACACACACCCTGCAGTCGTAGGCCTTCACACACACACACACCCTGCAGCATGCAGTCGTATGCCTTCACACACACACACACACACACACACACACACACACACACACACACACACACCCTGCAGCATGCAGTCGTATACCTAGGCCTTCACACACACACACACACACACACACACACACACACCCTGCAGCATGCAGTCGTAGGCCTTCACACACACACACACACACACCCTGCAGCATGCAGTCGTAGGCCTTCACACACACACACACACACACACACCTGCAGCATGCAGTGGCCAGAGCCTCACACACCCTGCAGCATGCAGTCATGAGCCTTCACACACACACACACACACACACCCTGCAGCGGTCGTGAGGCCTTCACACACACACACACACACACACACACACACACCCTGCAGCATGCAGTCGTAGGCCTCACACACACACACACACCCTGCAGCATGCAGTCGTAGGCCTTCACACACACACACACACACACACACACACACCCTGCAGCATGCAGTCGTAGGCCTTCACACACACACACACCCTGCAGCATGCAGTCGTAGGCCTTCACACACACACACACACACACACACACACTCCTACCCTGCAGCATGCAGTCGTAGGCCTTGCGGTCCTTGCGTCCGAGAGCCTCCCAGAAGCCCAGAGGCTCCTCCCCCTCCTCACACTCATGGATGGTCACCTGACAGCTGCTATGAAGCCCCGCCTCCAGTGGTCGTCTGGGAAACACACACACACACTCAGAGGATGAAAAAACTCCTCTTTATTGTATTCTGCTCTGTGTGTGTGTGTGTGTGTACTCACTGTTCTTTAATCTTGGCCCGGTGCGAGCGCCCAAGCGGCGTGTGTGTCTGAGCCACCACGGCCGTGCCACAGGTAGATGTGGGCCTGCTGGATCCCCAGCAGCACCAGGGAGGAGCGGGAGCGCAGGGAGCTGCAGTGACAAGCCACCTCCAGCAGGTGGCCCTCCACCGGCACCTCCCCACGCACACAGTACAGCCGCCACTCATCTGCACACACACACAGGACAGAAAACACTCAGAGTTTGCAGACAGACAGACACACACACACACACACAGACAGGTAGACAGACAGAAGGACAGGCTCTGTTCCAAATGGGAAAAGACGCTGTGTACAAGATACTTAACCCGGGAGCATGGCAAATAGACTAAACTTTCTCTTCTTGTCTGCTAAGATACTTAACCAGGGAGCATGGCAAATAGACTAAACGTTCTGCTAAGATACCTTTGAATATGTTGAAGGCAGCTTTGATATATCCTCTATGCTGCCTATTACCCACACATCTGTGTGGCACCTCTCTCAAACAGCTGTAGAAAGTAAACAATGATGGCTGACAAAAAAATGGTTGCAGATTGTGTTGAAATGTCATTTGTATTGAAATGTCATTTGTTTGATATTTTTTCACTTTTATTATTCTAGGTAGAATTAAACAGTGTTGTTGCAACTGATGTTGAAAATCTAGGTAGAATTAAACAGTGCTGTTGCAACTGATGTTGAAAATCTAGGTAGAATTAAACAGTCCTGTTGCAATTGATGTTGAAAATCTAGGTAGAATTAAACAGTGCTGTTGCAACTGATGTTGTTTCTATCCGTACCTGGGGCTGCCTAAGAGGGGCGTGGTCTGAGGAATCAAATTAAAGCTGATTGGCTGCCGAGGGCCGAGTTCCACCCCTCATCACATTTGCTTTACTTAGCCATTACATGGACAGAATAGCTGTTGAGGGAGGCTACTCGGGTTTGGCTATGGCTTCTTTTGTAAACGCACATTTGATTTGGCAGAAATTATGTGAATTAACAACATGATAGCCATGGTGATTTACCGTGGTGCGTAAAATTGAAAAGCTAAACAAGCTAGTCTACGTTAGAGTTGTCCGACTGTAGAAGTTGGACAGTATGGATGGAGCTATGCATGGCCAGAGTGAATGACCGCTTGCTATGCGAGGGAACAACTTGATTTATCAAGCTCAACGCTGCTCAGATCATTTAGCCCAGGCCTATATGTTACCGGAGCATCTAAAACAATAGTCTACAAAAACATTTGAACACATGTTGCACAAATTCCTTATAGCTCGTAAGTTATCGCTGAACTCCCATAGTCATAGACATTGTTGTTATGTTTAATCTATTTCAGTGGGCTACATCACTAGTATTTATGGTTCTCAAACGGCATGCTGCATATCCATCATCACAGCATCATATGCTGAGAGACTTCTGTCAAACGTGCCGTAGCTAGGCCTACGGCAAAACCTGCACGAGCCATAACCCTTTGAATGCGAGCCTGGTGAAAGGTGGAACACGAGCCGTAACCCTTGGATACGAGCATGGTGAAAGGTGGAACACGAGCCGTAACCCTTGGATACGAGCATGGTGAAAGGTGGAACTCGGCCCTCGCCAGCCTATCAGCTTTAACTTGAGTCGGACGTCAGACCCTGCCCCAGGCAAAAATAGAAACAACATTATTACCGATTTTTCAATTATCCATTTTTCCATATCCATATCCGGATTTCCATATCCGATCTTTCAATTATCCATACCCATACTGTCAACGTTATCTAACCATTCAAAACCATTAACTTCACAGTCTTATCTTATGACGCCATGCACAGACACACTTTGTTTGGAACGGAACAGACAGACAGACAGACAGATATATAGATAAACAGGATAGATAGATAGATAGATAGATAGATAGATAGATAGATAAATAGATAGATAGATAGATTGATAAATATGATAAGTAGATAGATAGATTAATAGAAAGATAGATAGATAGATAAACATGATAGATAGAGATAGATAGACAAACAGGATAGATAGATAGATAGATAGATAGATAGATAGATAGATAGATAGAGAGATAGATAGATAGATAGATAGAGAGATAGATAGATAAACAGGATAGATAGAAGGATGGATAGATAGATAGATAGATAGATAGATAGATAGATAGATAGATAGATAGAGAGAGAGATAAACAGGATAAGTATCTCACTCTGGATGTTCTCCTCCTCTTCCTCTCGTTTCCCAGCATGCACCACCATCCCTCCGTTAAAACACTGCAGGAAACATGGAGGCTCTTTACCCTGCTGCACCTGGACCTGAGAGGGATAGAGATAGATAGAGAGAGAGAGAGAGAGAGAGAGAGAGAGAGAGAGAGAGAGAGAGAGAGAGAGAGCGCATGCATCTCAGCATATCTTCTCTTCGCACACACACAGGGATCTTTCCAGCTCCCTCTCCTACACACACACTAGGGATGGGCATGATTAATCAACTCGATCACATTAATTTGCTATTGATTAAACTAATGCAGGTTGCGTAGTATGAGTCTTGAAGCAATGAAATTAATAATTCACTGTATGGCAGCAATTAAACATTTTACCACCGGGGGGCAATATTTGACGCCATAGTCAGTTACCTGTGAGTTTCCGTTTTGATTTCAAAAGTAGTCAGTTACCTGAGAGCTTCCGTTTTGATTTCAAAAGTAGGCCTAATCATGAAGAGGTCATGGTGAAGTGTGGCGTGCGACCATTTTGATTTAAAAAAATAACGACTTAGTTCACTGCAAACACTGCAATGCCATGTATAAGTAGCCTACAACATGGCCACGACTCAAATGATGTAGCCTAGGCTACCACTTAAATAAAGTGCATCCGACGCTGGTTAATGTCTCTGGCGGGGCATCCTGCTCTCAGTGTCAAGACGGCGGATTCCTAAAGAAATGCAAGCACCCACCCCATAAGTGTACATTGTACAGTCATTCGAAGAGCTGTAAACACTGTTGTAAGGCTGCAAATCCGCTTGGAGCTCCAGTGGAAGTTTGATTTGGCGACGAGAACTCTGTTTAAGAACGTCGGCTCAGAGCTGTAGGTTCCGCTGCTTTTAGAGCACCGCAGCGCATAGGCTATATCTTCAAGTTTAGCCTAACCAAACGTCCAGTTTAACTGCCACAAGTTGTTCTTCTTGTAATAAAGATCTCATCAAGGAAAAGCACGATGTATTTTTGTATTTCCATTGCATTTTTAATTTATAAAAAGTGAAATAAACAATGAATTTTAATATAAAAATATTAATGATTAATCGATAGTCGATCGTTAATTCTCCCGACGATCGACTAAGAAAATTTAATCGAATGCCCATCCCTAACACACACACACACACACACCTCTCTTTCACACCTCTAGTTCCTGCCACACACACACACACACACACCACATGTACCTGTGGCCCCCTCTCCTCATCTAGTTGGATGGTCATGAGTGCCGAGGTTCCCTTCTCGCTGACTGAGGAGTGCCTGCCCTGCCAGAAGAAGTAGCAGCACTTCTCTCGGCCAGCGGGGGCGCTGCGCACCTGATCCGGACGCTGACGACTGCCCACTGCAGAGAGGAAGAGAGAGATGGAGGGAGTGAGAGAGGGGAGAGAGAGCAGAGAGAGATGGAGAGAAAGAGAGAGAGATGGAGATAGATGGAGGAGGTATGATAAACATGAGCGCCTTCATTCAAAACAATAATTCAGAAGAAAAGGGGTCATGCTGATTGAAGGGGCCATGCTGATTAAAGGGGCCATGCCGATTGAAGGGGCCATGCCGATTGAAGGGCCAATGCTGATTGAAGGGGCTATGTCGATAAAAGGGGCCATGCCGATGAAAGGGGCCATGCCGATG
>NC_063207.1:2464338-2476838 GCF_017589495.1 Alosa alosa | reverse complement strand
TCAAACGCACGTCGTACGCACACGGAGCCACGCCAGCCTCTTTACCGCTCACTTCAACCTGGACACACACACACGCACACACACACACACACACACAGCTGTAGTGGTGCGCATGGTAGCAAGGAGGCTAACCCCCATAAGTGCTAGCATCTATGACTGGCACATCTCTTAGGTTAATTCACTGCACAGACCTACACACACACACACACACACACACACACTTTCTCCTCCTCTCCTCTCTGTGGCTGTGGAGAGGATTTGGCTTCTTTCTGTCTTTGTTTTTTAGTGTATGTGTGTGTGTGTGTGCGCGTGTGTGAGTGTGAGTGTGTGTGTGTATGACTGACAGGGGCGCAGGAGATATTTTGAAAGTGAGGGGGACCAAATTGTGAACACAAACCCATAGTGAGATCAGATTTCCAGATATCGGATCGCCACCTCTGGCCCACTTTCGACCATCATATTTTAAACTTAGAATATTAAGATAATACCATTGATTGTTTTCAAAATATTTTTTGATAAAAATTGTGAAAACTGAGATAAGCACAACGCCAGATCTGCCCTCAGACCAGCTTCTTGCTATGTGCAATTCTACTTTTATGTATTTTTTTTAGATTTATTTCACACTACTTGGGCCAATGGTAGAATACTGGTCACTACTTGGGCCAATGGTAGAAAAAAGCAACATGGGATGTTGATATTTTATGAAGCCATGAATGAATCATCATGCCTATGATCCAAACTACATGATCAAATAGCCTAGTTAGGCCTACTTAAATTGTCTGGTATAAACCAAATCAACTCTCCACTGTGTGTTTGCAGTTAATATTTATGCAACGTTAGAACTTAACAAGTGTTGGCTTAACAAGTTACCAGTCCAGAACACACAGAAAATTGCCTTTATAATCAACTATTTGTTCCAACAGCATTTAAACAAAACATTTATAAAATTGAAGAAAAAAATACATAAAAAGTAAAATAAAATACTGTTACTGTAGTAACTGTATCACATTATCCCAAGCTTCAAAGAGCTCCCCACGTCTATGACAGGCAGACGTGACATCACTAAATTCTCAGCTTGTTTATACCCCACACTGAACGCATAAGAACGCTAGGCCCATCACTTTGGGGTGTGGTAGCCTACTCACTCTATTTATGCACCAAGGTAACTGAAGTACCCAATTTGTGTCTTAGATAGATAGATAGATACTTTATTGATCCCCAGGGGAAATTCAAGCTTGAAATTATGTTTGAAATAAATGTCTTAGAACAAAAACATTGATAGACTTGTATTTTATAGTTAGGCTTATCAAAAGTGAGGGGGGCGATGGCTGTCTCTCCCCCATGTCCCCCGTAACTCCTGCGCCCCTGATGACTGACCTGTTCTGTGCTGGGCTGGTCGGGGTCGGCCCTGTGGGTCTCCCTCCAGTCCTGGAACTTCTCCTTAAACAGAGTCGTCTCGTTGTGCTCCGTGAGGCGGCCGAAAATCGCCCAGTCAGGCCGGCCCTGGCCCTTCCTGCGCATGCGCACACACACACACACACACACAGGTTCATGTCACAGGTGTGTGTGTGTGTATGTGTGTGTGTGTGTGTGAGAGAGAGTGTGTGTGTACCTGGGAATGAGTTTGTTGCAGCCCCCAGGGTCCAGGGGGTTGATGTCACAGTTGGTGTGTGTGTGTGTGTGAGAGTGTGTGTACCTGGGGATGAGTTTGTTGCAGCCCCCCGGGGTCAAGGGGGTTGATGTCACAGTTGGTGTGTGTGTGTGTGTGTGTGTGTGTGTGTGTGTGTGTGTACCTGGGGATGAGTTTGTTGCAGCCCCCTGGGGTCAAGGGGGTTGATGTAACAGTTGGTGTGTGTGTGTGTGTGTGTGTGTGTGTGTGTGTACCTGGGGATGAGTTTGTTGCAGCCCCCCGGGTCCAGGGGGTTGATGTCACAGTTGGTGTAGTCGAAGGTTCCGTTCCACAGGTGCTTGGCCAGCTGGAAGGCCACCTTCCTCTGGGCCAGCGTCACCTCACGGCCATGCCACACGTACACCTCACTGCCAAAGTCAAACACCAGCACCTACACACAGACACACACAGACACACACGTGTCACTTGACTGTGGCACAGAGAAGTTTGAAGTCAGTGTATCTGTAACTCTGTATCGGTAGTGTGTGTGTGTGTGTGGTGTGTGTGTGTACCTCTTTGGAGTCGAGCAGGGCGCAGTGAGGGACTCTTCCCCAGTAATCATCATCAGGCAGCAGTCTGTCCTCAACCAGCCTGAAGATGCAGTTGGTCTCAACGATGGCGCTCTCAAACAGCTCATCCTCCTCTGCAGGGCCCGCAGCTGCACACACACATACACACACACACACGCGCGCGCGCACGCACACACACACACACACACACACACAGCGCACGCACACAGTTGGGAGAGGGGAAATGAGCATTTGAAAGGCTCTGACGCCCTGAGCAGTGAGGGTTAAATAGACTGTTTATCATCCAATTAGAATACTACACCAACATTGCACAAATTAGGGCCATTAAATAGAATACAATACCAACACTGCACCAATTAGGGCAAATAAATAGGATACTACACCAACACTGCACCAATTAGGGGCATTAAATAGGATGCTACACCAACACTGCACCAATTAGGGCCATTAAATAGGATACAACACTGCACCAATTAGGGGCATTAAATAAGAACACCAACACTGCACCAATTAGGGGCATTAAATAGGATACAACACTGCACCAATTAGGGGCATTAATTAGGATACTACACCAACACTGCACCAATTAGGGGCATTAAATAGGATACTACACAAACACTGCACCAATTAGGGGCATTAAATAGGATACAACACTGCACCAATTAGGGGCATTAAATAGAAACACCAACACTGCACCAATTAGGGGCATTAATTAGGATACTACACCAACACTGCACCAATTAGGGGCATTAATTAGGATACAACACCAACACTGCACCAATTAGGGGCATTAATTAGGATACTACACCAACACTGCACCAATTAGGGGCATTAAATAGGATACTACACAAACACTGCACCAATTAGGGGCATTAAATAGGATACAACACTGCACCAATTAGGGGCATTAAATAGAAACACCAACACTGCACCAATTAGGGGCATTAATTAGGATACTACACCAACACTGCACCAATTAGGGGCATTAAATAGGATGCTACACCAACACTGCACCAATTAGGGGCATTAAATAGGATACTACACCAACACTGCACCAATTAGGGGCATTAAATATGATACAACACTGCACCAATTAGTGGCATTAAGAGTGGTGGGCAGAACACCCTCATGGACCTCTGTAAGACCTTCATTTAAAACCCGCCACTAACACATACATACACAATTCTCTCAAAGAGCTCCTCTTCCTCTAGAGGACCTGCAGCTAGAACACACACACTGGGTCATGTGATATCACGTACATTGATAAGGGGCCAATCCTCCCAGAACCTTCCAGAACTCCGTAGCAACTGCTCCCTGGGCATTGACCCCCTCCTCAAGGGTGACAACCTCAGTTGCTCGGCAACCCAGGTCATGGTTGGTTTGGATGAAGTTGGCCAGCTCTGACACCTGAGAAACATGGGGAGCTTGTCAGTCTGACACACACACACACACAGACACACACACACACACACACATTCTGACACACACAAACTCATTCACAACATACCAAACAACAACTTAACCAAACATGCAACTACATAACAACTTAACCAAACAACAACTTAACCAAGCATGCACAACAACTTAACCAAACATGCACAACAACTTCACCTCTCACACAACACCAACTCAACAACCGCAAAGTGTCATAAATACACAATATCAGGTCTACAACCTGGCAGTGTAATTAATTAAAATCACACACACACACAAGACTGACCTTGGCTCTCTCGATGACGTTGGAGAATTCTCCGATCCAGACGCAGCAGAGTTCAGAGGTGATGAGCAGGAAGCAGTCTCCGCTGTTCAGAGATGACCGACGCGGCTCCACCAAACGCGTCTGCACATGGCGCCGACCTGCGCGCGTGCGCACACACACACACGGTTCAGAGGCAACACTCACTCAAGATGTATGACATACACAGTAACTGTCTATATGCACATGTACACACACACACACACACACACACACACACACACACACACACACAGTGGCGGAACAAGTCAGAGCCGGGCCGGGGGCGGGGCACATGACCGGGCCCTTTATTAAACTCATCATAACATAATTTTACAACATAGGCTACACATGCCCGCAACGAACAGCGTCTTACAAGCGTCAAGCCACGGAGAACAACTATGTCATTTTTAAGTCCATCGAGCATTACATGAAGTGTAACCAAGAGAACAAAAACATTAGGCTACATGACCCCTAATAATAAAACAACAATAATACGCAGCACTATTTGAAGGGCCGACGAGCCTTGCGCTCCGTGAACTCGTCCACGATGCTCTGTGTATGTCCATTTTCTTTGCTCTCTCACTCTCTGGACAACATGGCAAGTCCACTCAGTCTCTCCTGTCCCACTGTGCTCCTCAAGTGGTTTTAATGGTCTTTAACTTGGAGAATGGCTCAGAGCTTGCAACGGTGTGGGGAAGAGTCAAAAAAATAAAATTAGGGTGATTGCAAATCTCACTGAATGCAGAAGTTACTGCTGAGTAGTTGCATTGGCGGGCGAGGGGGGTGGCCGGGGCTCAAGCCCGAATCTCTTTCAAAAGCCCGAATCTTTTTTGTATGTTTTTTCAATTTCCAACGATTCTAATTTCTAATTTAACTTCCCCTCGGTTTCTCTGTAAATGTTGCAAAATGTAGCCTACTATTACTGAGCAAATATCCCTTACTTTCAAAGCCCAATATTGACAGATAATCTGATTTCCCACACGATGAGTTTAGGCAATGCCAGAGCCGAGATGTAGCGGTTTACGTCATAAACCTGGCAGGAAAGTTCAGAGCGGCGCAGTCAGTTTAAACAGCAAGCCGGTAAGAAAAAATATTGTCAAGACAATAGTCTCAATGACCGAATCAGTAGTTATACCTGTTGTCAGTTGAGTTCGTTCAATTCATTTATTGTAGGCTAGTAGCCTAGACAAATATGTAAGGTGGCTACCGGCGGGATTTTGAACTTGTTTCATGCATTTTAGGGCAAAAAATACCATGGGATAGATGTGTTCTCCATTTGAGGGCGTAATCAATTCTTGGACGTGCACAGACAGCTCAGACACAGCGCATATAGGCCTAGGTTAGGCTACTTTCACTTTCTAGAGCGCATTCATTAGGCTACGTAAAAGATGCTTCATACCAAAACGACGATCAAACATTTTCAAATGTATCATGACGTGTTGTCACAAAGACTTACTCCAATTAGAAAATCGAAACCAAAATCGTGTAAGTGTTCTCTCATTGGCGCCTGTAGGAGACAATATCGTTGATCAATTTTGTAAATTTGCGCGTCGTAAAGTTCAATATGAGAGTTAAAATAAAGCCAGTCATACAGCAGAACATTTTTATTCAATATTGTACGCGTACTAAATCATCAAAGTAAATTTCAAAACTTTTCAGCAACCGTGAGTCATAACTTCGTCCTGACTGGGGCAACCTATAAGCCTAATCGTCCCACTCTGCTGAAAATGATTGAAAAGAAACCGTTTGCATGATCTTAGCTCCTCCGGCCTTGTGCCGTGGGAGAGGCCCGTCCCACCTTACCCGCCATACCCCCTCAAGCTCCGCCCCTGCACATACACACCTGAATGAGCATGGTCTTCCTGTAGACACACACACACACACACACACACACCTTTGATGTGCAGTAGCATGGTCTTCCTGTATGGGGCAGCGCTGTTGTTGGTGAGCTGCTCGGAGACTGAGGCGCTACGGAGGCTGACACTGCTGAAGTTCTCCTTACTGGCCAGTCCAGCCAGCGCCGCGTCCGACAGGCTGCAGCTCTTAGTCATGCTGACCGCTGGGGGAGGAGAGGGAGACCTTTAACACACGCACGCACGCACACAGACAGACACGCACGCGCGCGTCCGACAGGCTGCAGCTCTTACTCATGCTGACCGCTGGGGGAGGAGAGGGAGACCTTCAACACACACACTTATATTCCCCCTCTATTAGTCCACAGAAATGCACGCACACACACACACACACATATATATATTCCCCCTCTATTAGTCCACAGAGATGCACGCACACCCCATCAATTAGTCCACGGAGCTGCAGACACACACACACACACATTCCCCCTCTATTATCCACAGAGCTGCACACACACACACACAGCACACACAGATGGAAACACGAGGGGTCACACACACACGCACTTTTCTGCTTCATCCTCCTGCTCTCCAGCTGTGCGATGTTGAGCCGCTGCTCGGTGTATTCGTGGCGAATGTCCTGGCGGGCCGCCAGCATCCTCAGAGGGTTCCTGGACGACTGGACGTTCCGGGACGGACGCACCGCACGCTTGTGCTGCACCATCGCTGAGGTCAGCCTGGGGGGGGCAGAGTTAGAGAGAAAGATCAGGGGGACAGGAGAGAAGGACAGATGAAGAGAGATGGAGTGAGAGAAATATGGTCAAAGGAAGACAAGAAAAGATTTAGACAAAGAGAGAGTGCGGGAGAGGGAGAAAAAAGTTGAAAGATAAATGCCAGAAATAGGTAGTCTCGCTATCACCAGACCAAGCTCAATCTTTTAATATTGAACATTGGTCTGGGAAGTCCGCTATGTATTTTCTACTGCACAAGAGGCGTGATCAACGGGCATAGTTCAAACGACTCTGTACGCAATTGGATAGTCATTCACCAATCTGACCAACGAACTGGGTGACGTTTGCAGAGCGACGCAAAAACTCCAGGCAGGAAACTTGTCAACAAACGTGTTGGTATCGTAAAAGCACCAATTTCCGCCCCTTTCGTTCAAAAATTCTAAAACACTTTTTAATTCTTTAAGATAACATTTGAACCTTACATTTTTCAGTAGCCATGGGTGTGTAGATTTGAACAAAATCTGGTTTGGTTCTTAACGGGAGTATTTACTGCCTTAAAAATACGATTTTGTTTAGTGTGCTCGGAGTTTGGTACTGGGCTGGTGGGTTCCTTATTTGCACCCACTCACTCTGTGAAAGAGAACCCTCTCTCGTTGCGGAATCAAAATTCCACTGGAGCTCCAAGCGGATTTGTATATGCAGCCTTACAACACTGTTTACAGCTCTTGGAGTCATGATAAAATGTTATTTTTGGTACATAGCTAATTTAGATACACTTATTGGGTGGGGGCTTGCGTTTCTTTAGAGATCCGCCGTCTTGGTTTGTATAGAAATAAATATTAAGTGACACATACACGTAAAAGGGAGGAAATAGGTGACATTCCATAGCATTTATCAGCGGTCTGCAGAAGCAGCAATGGCATCGAGCGATTTTTGCAGGTTGTGCAAAAAAAACATGAAAGTGAGTGGTATTTACACCTACTCGATCGATTTGTTTGCTAACCTAAAAAAGACATTGAGCATCGTCAAGAGGTTAAAAGGAATTGAATTGATGGTCGTGAGAGAGACTTTGTCGTCGCCATGGGCGGATTATGAACTTTCGGGCCCCTGGGCCCAGATGTATTAAGGGCCCCCCACTAATTGTCGCATATATGGGAGGGGGGGGTTTGGGGGTCCGGAATTTTTTTAATTTGTTTGATGTGATTTCCTGTATTCTGGTGCATTTTAGGGATGGCCAATACTAAATTCAATCAGATTCATACATCCTGATTTGTTGATACTGAGGCAATGATTCCATGCAAAAGCTGGGGCTTCAGGGCCCCCTGACCCCATGGGCCCCTGGGACTGGGCCCGGTAGGCCCGTGCAGTCATCCATCCCTGGCCGTCGCTTCTCTATCGTTATAGTGTTAAACCTGCCAATAGCGCACCAGGTGGATAAGGCAAAATTGTAACGGAAGCAGCAGAGAACGATGCACAGCTGTCCAGCCTGAGCTACAGGGCGAAAAGAAATAGGAATTGCTAGTTGGAATTTCTGTGTCTGTGAATGTGTGTGTGTGTGTGTGTGTGTGTGTGGTGGCCAAACATAACATACTTTGGCGTCTGCTTGCCAAAGATGGCATCAAAATCATCATCGATATGAATGCGTCCTGGTGAGCGTGGCAGCTCAGTAACGTGGCGGTAGAACTTGGAGAAGACCTCATCATCCAGACGCATCACTTCCTTTACAGCTCGCTCTGTGACAGTCAGGGTCGTCTCCTGGAGCTCTGACACTAAAAACACATTAGCATTATATTAGTTACCTGAGTTATCAGGTACCTTTATATCAGTTAGCACCACGCTAACATCACATTATCTTTATATCAGTTAGCACCACGCTAACATCACATTACCTTTATATCAGTTAGCACCACGCTAACATCACATTACCTTTATATCAGTTAGCACCACACTAACGTCACATTAACTTTTAACGTTAGCACCACGCTAACATCACATTAACTTTATATCAGTTAGCACCACGCTAACATTACATTAACTTTTAACGTTAGGACCACGTCCTATTATGTACCATATTATGTACCATATTCTCTTTAGAATATGTGTGACGTGTGTGTGTGACTGACCTGTTCTTTGCTGGGCTGGTCGGGGTCGGTTTTGGCCCTGTGTGTGTGTGTGTGTGTGTGTGTGTGTGTGTGTGTGTGTGTGTGTGTGTGTGTGTGTGTATTTATTTATTTATATTTATATATATATATATATATATATATATATATATATATATATATATATATATATATGTGTGTGTGTGTGTGTGTGTGTGTGTGTATGTGTCACCTCTGCTGTTGATGCGTCCAATGAAAGCCTCCAACTTGTCCAACTTCTTATCAGACTCCATGTCAGGCTGAGCCTCCAGTTCTACACAGAACAACACATGCATGTGTATGCATCTCTTACGATGAGGTGGTGTGTGTGTGTGTGTGTGTGTGTGTGTGTGTGTGTGTGTGTGTGTGTGTGTGTGTGTGTGTGTGTGTGTGTGTGTGTGTGTGTGTCTTACCTTCCTGGGGTTTGCCGACAGTGGGGCTGCTGCCTTTGAATTTGGTCGAGACAGGAGACAGGATGGGGCTGATGATGGAGGACGATGCAGCCAGACCTGCATGCGCGCACAAACACATAACACACACACACACACACACAAACGCATAACACACATGCGCACATACACACACACACACAAAGAAAGGTTAATGTGGGTGGGAGTAAATGGACATTTTTAGGGTTGATTAACAATATCATGCGATTAATCGTAATTTTGACAGTCATTGTATGGATCATACTTTGAGCGTTTCTTTGTGTGTTAGTGTGTATGTGTATGTGTGAGTGTCTGCATGCGTGTGTGAGTGTCTACATGTGTATGTGTGTGTGTCCCATGCCATTCTTCACCATACGTGTGTGTGTGTTTGTGTCCGTGTCCCATACCATTCTTCACCATACGTGTGTGTGTTTGTGTGTATGTGTATATGTATGTGAGTGTCTGCATAGATAGATAGATAGATAGATACTTTATTGATCCTCAAGGGGAAATTCAAGAATGCATGCGTGTGTGAGTGTCTACATGTGTATGTGTGTGCGTTGCATACTTTTCTTCACCATATGTGTGTGTGCGTGTGTCTTTCCCATACCTTTCTTCACCATACGTGTGTGTGTGTGTGTGTGTGTGTGTGTGTGTGTGTGTGTGTGTGTGTGTGTGTGTGTCTTTCCCATACCTTTCTTCACCATACGTGTGTGTGTGTGTGTGTCTTTCCCATACCTTTCTTCACCATACGTGTGTGTGTGTGTGTATGTGTGTGTGTGTGTGTGTGTCTTTCCCATACCTTTCTTCACCATACGTGTGTGTGTGTGTGTGTGTGTGTGTCTTTCCCATACCTTTCTTCACCATACGTGCAGCTACTGTGTATTGGCTGGAGTCATTGGCCACGCCCCTGCCTGTGCTTTGCCACGCCTCCTCCCGTGTACAGATCATCTGCTTCCTTTCCTCGATTGACATCTTCCCCTCCCCCATCTCATCTCCTGCAGGCTGATTGAACTAGAACACACAGGGCGCAAAGGTCATGCAAGGTCATGGGTCAAGGCAGGGTTCCAATGATGGCTGCCTCCCTGGGTATAGGCCTGAGTATTGGTAGAACTTTGTTCACCCACGAACACATGACCTGAGTATTAAAAGGTACACTTTACATGAGTTTCACCTCACTATAAACTTTCTGAGACCAATGAGTGAGTATTAAAAAGTGACAAAGTATTAACGCACATGACATGAGTATTTACATGACCTGAGTATTAACTCACATAATGTGAGTATTAACATGACCTGAGTATTTACATGACCTGAGTATTAAAGTGACCTGAGTATTAAAGTGACCTGAGTATTAACGCACATGACATGAGTATTAACATGACCTGAGTATTAACTCACATAATGTGAGTATTAACATGACCTGAGTATTAACATGACCTGAGTATTAACGCACATGACCTGAGTATTAAAGTGACCTGAGTATTAACATAACCTGAGTATTAACATGACTGGAGTATTAACATGACCGGAGTATTAACTCACATGACCTGAGAATTAACTCACATGACCTACATGAGTACAGATATATGATCAGAATAACACATGACTTGATCTGAGCAGTGGCAGATCGTCAGGGCCTTCAAGGCCGTCTCTGAAGGCCTAACTATTTTCAAACGAACGGAAAAAAAAAAATAGTGTCTATAACATTTTACTTTACCATTTATAATTTGCTTCTGCTTCTCCTTCCCCAATCATTCGCAACTACTACCATATCCTACCGCTGTCAGATATGTGATTTGATTGACAGATTGTGTGAACAAATAGTGAGGGGGTGTGATACATTTTGATCCAATCGCATGTTTTCCCTTGTTAAGGCCCGCATCAGCCCTTCACTGCGTTTTCAGTACACAAGCAACCATAAATTGAAATCATAAATTTGAATTCAGGTTGATTGATGGCTATATCTGACTTATTAGCCAATCAAATCGACCTATTTTGGAAAGGTACGCAGGTCTGACTGCAGTTGGGCCTGCAATGTTTGAAAAGAATACCCGGAACCGTTCATCACAAATTTTGCCCTGTGATTTTGCCGCTATCTGTTTGATGTGAGGAACTTTGTGAGCATCTTCTACCCTGCACCAACTGAGTTCTGTTACCCCCTGCGCTAGCTGAGTTCTGTTAGCCCCCTGCGCTAGCTGAGTTCTGTTAGCCCCTGCGCTAGCGTAGTTCTGTTAGCCCCCTGCACTAGCGTAGTTCTGTTAGCCCCCTGCGCTAGCTGAGTTCTGTTACCCCCTGCGCTAGCTGAGTTCTGTTAGCTGAGTTCTGTTAGCCCCCTGCGCTAGCTGAGTTCTGTTAGCCCCCTGCACTAGCTGATTTCTGTTAGCGAGTTCTGTTAGCCCCCTGCTCTAGTGGATACACTGCTGAATCACTGCACAAGACACCATACGTTATTACACTGACGTAAACCTGATAACACAAGACATTATACGTTATTACACTGGCGTAAACCTGATAACACATGACATCATACGTTATTACACTGACGTAAACCTGGGGTCTATTGCACAAAACTAGGATAAGGGATTAAGCCGGGATATCTTGGTTATCCTGGCTCAATTTATCCGTGATCCAGTTGCACAAAAGTGGGATAGGGGGCAGCAGGATATGTTATGGTATAAGTTACCATGGCGATTTATTCTGTGGAGCTAGCCTGCTCCAGACCAGGCTAAATTCCAGGATTTATTTCATCTCGTCCCTTATCTCAGTCAGCAGTCACCACAAACGGAAACCAATAGTTATTCCACTGCCCACTACACATTGTTATCAAATATACCTAGACCCACTGTCATTATTTAAACTTTTGTGAGCATAAATTAAGTTTTACATACTCGCCATTCCGACCTGTCATGCGACAATGTGACGTCACGGGAGTGCCTAACCATTTTGCGCGTGGTGGTCGCGGCAAAGATTGTTAAGGCGGAGCAAGATATTTCATCAGGAGCCACTTCCGGGAACCCGGATCGCACGAGGCAGGATCCCCCTTTATGCAGAGCAGAGGCAGCGACTGCTCCATTGAAGTCTATGGGCATAGCTCAGAATTTCACCACATATGCTAAAGGTCTTGGTTCTATAGAGTTAGGAATGTGAATTTCGGGCACATTTTCATGATCCTCAAACCCTTCTGAACATTTCAGGTACATTTTTAGCATTTTTGAGCAATCCAGTCTGGAGAAAATCAACCTTATATCAGGTGTCGCCGGTTATTTCTGCGCTGCTGTTGGCGGTTGCAACTTACGCTTCGTCAATAAGTCATCGACACGCCTCTTTATGCAGACAGGATTCGATCCCCATTTCGCGCCCATAGACATGAACTACGACGAAGTATCTTGCTCCGCCTTAACAATCTTTGG
>NC_063207.1:2456838-2459338 GCF_017589495.1 Alosa alosa | reverse complement strand
CAAATACACACCATTCTCTTCCTCACACACACACACCCCATCCCAATACACACCATTCTCTCTCCCCCACACACACACACACTTTTACCATGTCGACATCACTGTATCAATCTATTCACTGTGTCTTTCATGTGCGCTTCCATACTGAATCCATTGCACTTACTTTATTAGGAAAATACCCAAATCAGTAATGATCCATGCCATGTTTTTACCAAAATGATCGCACCCACAAGCGCAGAGAACAAACGCAGAGCACAGTTAGCTTAGTTACCCTATCCTGTAGCTATGGCTAGGTTACTATATCCTGTAGCTATGGCTAGGTTACCCTATCCTGTAGCTATGGCTAGGTTACTCTATCCTGTAGCTATGGCTAGTTTACCCTATTTATGGCTAGTGTACCCTATGTATGGCTAGTTTACCCTATCCTGTAGCTATGGCTAGGTTACTCTATCCTGTAGCTATGGCTAGGTTACCCTATCCTGTTGCTATGGCTAGTTTACCCTATTTATGGCTAGTGTACCCTATGTATGTTACCCTATCCTGTAGCTATGGTTAGTTTACCCTATGTTGTATCTTGATTGTAAATAAGGGCTAATAAGGCTAAGCATATTGGCTTATGCGTAGCTTTAACTGGCCATGAAAGACGTGACATCCATCTATTAGGGGGTAAAGTGGGATAGGCCTACTTCAGTCAATAGCAATGAATAGTCAGTAGGCCGAGGCTACAGTATACTGTGGTTTAACCCAATGAATAGTCAGTAGGCCGAGGCTATGCCGTGGTTTAACCCAATGAATAGTCAGTAGGCCGAGGCTATGCCGTGGTTTAACCCAAACGCAGCACAATTTCTGTCACTCTGCAAAGAATACTCAGCTCAGCCAGGTTCGCTTGTGCAGACAAGACGTAATGTGAATGAAAATAGGTATCGCCCTTCTCCAGTAGGCCACCTGTTACACCAAAATGCACCAGAATGAAGGAAATCACATCTACTCAGTTATTAATATCGTTGGCGTGGGGACAAAACAAGATATTTATGAATATCTTTGGCGTGGGGGACAAAACAAGATATTTATGAATATCTTTGGCGTGGGGACAAAACAAGGTTTTTGAGGATGTCATCTTAGGCTTTGGGAAATAATGATCAACAGTATCTCAACATTTTCAAACATCTTATAGACCAAACAACTAAAAGATTAAAACAAACAAGACTCATTACTCAACAATAAAAATAGCTGTTACTTGCACCCCTAACACCCACCCACCCACACACAAACCCCCACCCACACGCACCTACACCCAACAGCCCACCCATACACACACACACTGTCCCTCCTCTGCCTGTGTCTGTCCCCATCTGATGGCTGAGATTTCAACCCCCGAGTTTAAGAATAGCTCCTTTAGCTCAGCAAAGCGGCAGCAGCGTCCTACTTACACACACACACACACACTCTGGCCCAGCGCTCACCTCTCCTTGATGGATAAGGCGCTCATGTCCTCAGCAGACGCAGGCTGTGGGACCCTGGTGCTGGGTGGAGGGGGGGCCTGTGTGGCGGCGATCCTGGCCTGCTTGGGGCTCACCTGGCTGGGCCCTGGGGCACCCTGGAGGTCCTCTGGGGGTGGCAGCACGTAGGACTGGGGCTTGGGCTGGGGCGCCGGGGGCTGCTTGGGGGCAACTGGGGGCTGGGCTGGGGGCGGCTGAGGATACCCAGCAGGGGGCACTGGTTTGGGGTAGGTGGGGGGTGGGGGCAGGGTTTGGGCCGATGGCAGTTGGCCGTATTGCGGGGCCTGTGGTTTAGGGTAAGTGGGCGGAGGGGGCTGAGTCTGGGCCGGGGGCAATTGGGGCTGGGACAATTGAGGCTGGGGCAGTTGTTGCTGGGGCACTTGGGGCAGTAGTGAGTACAGAGGAGCTTGTGGTTTGGGGTAGGGGGGTGGGGGTGCCTGCGTTTGAGGCGGCGTGTAGGGGGGTAAGAGGCGTGGCCTGTGCCGGTCCGTAGGACTGCCTCACGGGTGTGTGTGAGAGTGCATACTGCGGAGTGTGTGTGTGTGTGAGTGTGTGTGTGTGTGGCGGTGGGGGGCTATAAGGCTGGGACTGAGCCTGTAGGTAGGTCTGTGGTTTGGGCAAAGGAGGGACGAGTGTGTGGGGGTGTGCTGTAGGCCTGGGCTGTGTCTGGGGGGGGGTGTGTGTGTCTATGTAAGGCTGGCTCTGGGGCTGGCTGGGGGTGTGTGTGTGTGTCTGCACATAAGGTTGGCCGTGTACGTATGGCTGGGCTTGCGGCTGTGTGTGTGTGCAGGGCTGGGTGGCAGGTGAGGCAGGTGTGTAAGGGTGTGTGTGTGTGCAGGGCTGGGTGTGAGGTGAGGCAGGTGTGTAAGGGTGTGTGTGTGTGCAGGGTTGGGTGGGAGGTGAGGCAGGTGTGTAAGGGTGTATGTGTGTGCAGGGCTGGGTGGCAGGTGAGGCAGGTGTGTAAGGGTGTGTGTACGGAGGGCTTTGCTGCAGGTAAGGAG
>NC_063207.1:2449338-2451838 GCF_017589495.1 Alosa alosa | reverse complement strand
CACACACACACATTCAGCACATCACATATCTGATTTCATGCCCTGATTACATTCATCTGTTATACACAGGCACATGCAAATGCACTACACACACACAGATGTACAGTCATATACACACACACATGCAGACACACACACACACAGACATTCAGACACACACAGACTTTCAGACACACACACACACACACATCCAGACACACACACACACACTTTAAGACACAGATACACACAGCTTCTTTCTATGACTCCGATAAAATAATGTTACTGTTTACTCTGTACCATTCAGACTACTGATCACAGGAAACACTCATGCACTGAAAAATTAATGCGTCTCCAGTTCTGTGTGTGTGTGTGTGTGTGTGTGTGTATAACCCTGATAAGTCACATCTAGTTAGGTCTGGATTTGAAGAAAGATGCTCAGACAGTTACTGATCTTAAAAAGCTAGAAGCAACTGCTCCAACACACGCATGCCATGAGAGATGCCCAGTGTCAACCACACACACACAAACAACCACACACACAAAGGTGACCCAGTTCAGTCACGGTGCTGTTGGTCTATCCTCTCATTCTCTAAGCTCTACTCTCTCTCTCTCTCTCTCTCACACACACACACACGTTTTCCAACGACTGTGGTAACCACAACCCTACGTTGCCCTCATCACAGGATGCACATGTCAGAATGTCACAAGAGCAGTTAATGAGCAGCACACAGCCTGGACCAATCAGACTGCTTCAGCCAATCAGAACACCCGTTCATGCGCTTTCTGATCTGTCGTCCAATCGGAAGCTGCGGGTTGGCACCATGAGCAAGGGCTCTTACTTGCTCTCCCTGTGGTTGCTCTAGAGTTACAGGGGTGGGCTCTGTGACAGCAGTGGGTGGGACTTCCTGCTCTAGTTCCTGTTAGGGATAGGATGGAGTCACTCATGGAACAGGAAGTAGAGAGAGCCAACTCTCAGAGTTCTCACTCTCTATGTCTACAATACAGGCCTGTGTGTGTGTGTGTGTGTGTGTGTGTGTGTGTGTGTGTGTGTGTGTGTGTGCGTGCATGTGCATAGAGATGAGGGTGTGTCTATGGGTTTGCGAGCGTGTGTGTTAGCCTGGGTGAATTTGAATGCTCTGCAGGTCCATCTGGAAAGAATTCCATTGATGCCCCTTTCCAAATCACCAAAAACCCAGGATCCAATCACAATCGCTTATTCAGCATGGGGCGGGCTTTATATGATGACAGATAGAGCAGAGTGTTCAGCACAACCAATGGCTGTGCTGATGGTGACCGCATTAAACAGATATGGATGTGTATTTTGAAAATGTCATGATTTACTGCACCAATTTAAGCTTAATTTGGTAAGAGTTTAATGCACCAATTTAAGATTAATTTGGTAAGAATTTAATACACCAATTTAATGTTAATTTAGTGAGAGTTCAATACACCAATTAAATCTTAATTTGGTAAGAGTTTAATTCAATTTAAGCTTAATTTCACGACTTAATTGACTGACGACTTTGCTGGAAGTTGGAAGTCAAAGAAGACCCTGCTTCAATCTCAACTGAGATTTGAGAAGAAGTTTGGCATCAACCAGGTTGTGTGTGTGTCAGAGGAGATTGCTCTAAGACCACAGGGGAAGCTCAGCCTCCTCTAAAATATCACGGAAAATCGCATCAAATAACACTATTATATTAGCTTCTAGCCTACTATTCCAACTAGAACATGCTGAAAACATGTTCATCGTCATGGCTAGTTCGTTCAGCAATAAGGTTTTGCCGGTCATCTATCGTGATTTCGCACCCCTACCACATTGTTGTGACGACACAATCCATCAAAAACCCCATAGACGCTCGGCTTCACTGGACTTTCAATAGCACTATAAAGTGGGCTGATCTTAGTGCAGAAAAGCTACATGTTAATCATTTCCAGGGAAGCCCGGCGTCTCTGGGAGTGAATGAGGCAGTGGGATGGCCCGGACGCCAAGCTTCTGTATGATGATTGGAGGAAACGTCATAGTGGCTGGACTCTTTTTGATTAACAGCATAATGTTGCGATCGGACAGGAAGACAGGTTTCAAGTTCAGGGATGTGTTAACGTTAGCAGTCGAGGGGCAAGGCAAGTTGCAGCTCAAATTCTCATATATTTGAGAGCAATACAGTAGCTTTCTATTTGTTTTAGTACATATCCTACTGTAAATAAAACCGTAATGTGGAGTTAGAGTTTGTGACTTGCTTTTGTTTCAGTTGTGTATTTAGGCTACGTTGTAGCCAGATAGCTTGCTAACGTTATAACTGTGTAGCCTGGCTACATTATGCTAATGTTTACTTGAATTTTAAAGTCATTTGATAGTCTTCACTTCCAGGGGAGATTCAAAACAAAACAGAGAAGGCAGATGAACATACAGAATAGTCACAGAGAAATAACTCTAGTAGGCTACCAAATAGCCTATTTAAACTCTCCCCAAAGTGAACTTGTGAAAGCCAGCTCCCATGTCTCAGAACTCTAACGTATA
>NC_063207.1:2376838-2441838 GCF_017589495.1 Alosa alosa | reverse complement strand
TGGGGATGAAGCTGGCATGAAAACAGCGAGAGCCAACCTGTCCCGTGGCATCAAGGAAGCAAAAAGGAATACACTCACAAGATAACCACCCACTTCAAAGACAGCAGGAACTCACAAAGCCTATGGCAGGGCATTCAGGCCCTCACGACTACAAGCCCGCGCCACAGAGCTGTGAGAGCAACATCCCTCTGCTCAACAACCTGAACCGCTTTGCTCGCTTTGAAGCACAAAACAGCACCTGCCCACAGAAGACCCATCCCCTCTACATGAGCAGCCCCTGTGCCTCTCTGCCGACAGCGTGAAGAGGACACTTGCTGCTATCAACACCAGAAGGCAACAGGTCCAGACAACATCCCAGGTCGTGGCGCTGAAGGACTGCGGGGAGCTTAAGGATGTCTTCACAGACATCTTTAACACTTCCCTGAAGCAAGCCATCGTCCCATCATGTTTCAAAGCTGCCACCATCATACCTGTGCCGAAGAAAACTGCTCCATCCTGCTTCAATGACTACCGCCCTGTGGCACTGACACCCATCATCATGAAGTGCTTTGAGCGCTTGTCATGTCACATATCAAAGCCATTCTCCCCCACCCTGGACCCCTTCCAGTTTGCATACACGAGCCAAGCTGTCTACAGAGGATGCAATCTGCTCTGCCCTCCACCCAGCCCTCACCCACCTGGAAAAAGAGACTCATATGTGAGATTGCTGTTTATAAACTTCAGTTCTGCATTCAACACCATAATACCACAACAACTCATCTGCAAACTCGACAAACTGGGACTCAGTACCTACCTCTGCAACTGGCTACTGGACTTCCTCTGTCAGAGGCCCCAAGTAGTAATGCGGTTGGCAACAATACCTCAAGCAGCATCACACTGAGCACAGGGGCCCCCCAAGGCGTGCGTGCTCAGTCCGCTGCTCTTCACCCTGCTGACGATGACTGCACTGCAACCTACAGCAACAATCACATAGTGAAATTTGCTGACGACACAACTCTGGTGGGTCTCATCACCAAGGGCGACGAGACTCAATACAGGTTGGAGGTCGACCATCTGACCACGTGGTGCAGGGACAACAACCTCCTGCTGAACGCCAGCAAGACCAAAGAGATTGTTGTTGACTTCGAGAGGTCACACCCAACACCTGCCACTGACCATCGACGGTGCTGTGGTGGAGAGAGCGAGCAGCACCAAATTCCTGGGGGTGCACATCAGTGAAGACCTCTCCTGGACCACCAACACTGCATCACTGGCTTAAGAGAGCTCAGCGCGCCTGTACTTCCTCTGCGAAACTCAGGGCAGCAAGTGCTCCACCAGCCATCATGACCACATTCTACCGAGGCACCATTGAGAGCATCCCTCCAGCTGTATCGCTGTGTGGGGCGGAAGCTGCACTGAATACAACAGGAAAGCCCTGCAGCGATAGTGAACACAGCTGGAAGGATCATTGGTGCTTCACCCCTCCCTGAAGGACATTTACACCACCCACCTCACCCCGCAAGGCGACCAAAATTGTGAGTGATGCAAGTCACCCCGGGCCACAATCTGTTTGATCTACTGCCCTCTGGGAAGAGGTACAGAAGCCTGGCGCCCCAAGACTACCAGACTCACCAACAGCTTCATACACCAAGCTGTAAGGATGCTGAACTCTCTCCCTCCTCTCCCCTCCACCCTCAGCTACATAACATCCTGGACATTGGACCCACAATGGCCGCCTGCACTACTCCACTTGCACACTTGAACACTTGCACACTTGTACACTTTTACAACTTGGTGTTGTTGTCCTGAAAACACAACACTTCTGCTGCTCTTACATAACTTGCACCACTATGCCACTTTCTTTATTACTCAGGTCAAAACAGAAACCCAAGCCTCTTATTGGCCTGACTTTGCACTAGTTTTTTATTGACTGTCTATGCACAATTTCAACAAATTTTGCTGCTCTTATTTTTTCATTATTATATGTGCCCTCTTATTTACTTATTTACTTACTTTTTTGTTTCCTTGAATGTTATGTTTGTCTGTGGACTTAAAATTGGTAAAATATGTCTTGTCTTCACCGTGGGATAGTGAGAAACGTAATTTCGATCTCTTTGTATGTCTGGAACATGTGAAGAAATTGACAATAAAGCTGACTTTGACTTTGACTTTGATTTGTGATTTAACAAAAAAATAACACGAACGATTTTAAGTATTAGTCATATGTCCTTCACTTACAAATATATTCCACAGGTACTAAACCTTCCACAGTTGTTGTCACGAAGCTATTCTGCCATTACGAATCTCTGGCCGCTCGCACAAGTACATTTTCTGCAAGTACAAATACTTTTGAGACTGTTGAGACTTCCTGTTGAAGGCCAATGGCGATGCTCAGGTTTGACTAGCCAAGCTCACCGAAAAAGAAGGGTTCACTGGCCTGTTCTTCTTCAGTGAGTTTTTTTTTAGCAGTTTGCAAACTAAGTGCGTTACCACCACCATGTGGTGGTGTAATGGCAAGTGTACCCCTCAGCCTCGTAATGGCCGCCGGATGAATAAGGCCAAAAGGCACCGCTTCCTGCCCCCCCAACATGAGGCCAAAGGCACCTTTATCTGGCTCCCCCTCCTAACATGAGGCCAAAAGGCACCTTTATCTGGCTCCCCTCTAACATGAGGTCAGATGTTCTCTACAAAATACTTTCTACACAAACATAAAATAAACCCTAAATAGTCTGAGATTCGATATGACATCTCCTGCTGTACCTGTCGGACTCCAGCCGTTCGGCAGAGGTGATTGGTTGAGTGTGGAACCTCTCTGAGGACTTCCTGTCGTCTCCCGGGGTGATGTATCGGCGGGGGCGACGAGTGCCTCTCTCCCAATCAGCCATCGGCATCTCGCCCTCCGCCGCCACGGCAACCACCACTGCCGCCGGGTCCACCTTCACATCACTGAGAAGAGGGAGAGAGAGAGAGGAGGGAGAGAGGAAGGGGGGAAGGATGGAGGGAGGGGGAAAGGGGGAAAGAGAGCCAGGAAAGGAGAGATAAAAGAAGTAACAAAACAGGAGGGAGAGAAAGAGGCCCAGGGTGAAAGGTTACAAAACAGAAGTGTACTGACCACTGAAAATACTCTAATCGCATGCGGATGAGGATTTAAGTCATTCCCAGGGATGAGGAGTGATAAGGATTTGAACTCTTGCTCAAACCCAAAGCCACCAGTCAAGATCCAGCCAGCAATTACACACACACACACACAGCGTTAAGGTCATCCAGGACATGTCCACACACTTACATTTTGTATCATATAGTGTTATGATACAACACACACAGTACCCAGTACCACACCATGCAGCTGAATCTGACCATCTGGAACAGTACTCAGGTCACACACTCACGTTCACATCTGAGACAAGTGTTATGTTACGAGATCAGCAACATCCAGTTTGAGCCAGTATGTAGTTAGCACTCAGAGAGGTGAAGTAAAATACTTGGTATTTAACAGACACTTTTATCCAAAGAGTCACAACTGCGGATTCGGAGGTTGCACCCAGGACGCTACTACTATCGCTGTTGCTATCACTGCTACTATCGCTGCTATTATTGCTGCTACCATCACTGCTACTATCACTGCTACTATTGCTGCTGCTATCGCTACTACCATCACTGCTATAATCACTGTTGCCATCACTGCTACCATCACTGTTGCTAACACTGCTACTATCGCTGCTATTATTGCTGCTACCATCACTGCTACTATCACTGCTATAATCACTGCTACTATCACTGCTATAATCACTGCTACAATCACTCCTATAATCACTCCTATAATCACTCCTATAATCACTCCTATAATCACTCCTATAATCACTGCTATAAATCAC
The DNA here is from genome assembly GCF_017589495.1 of Alosa alosa. Lineage (NCBI taxonomy): Eukaryota > Metazoa > Chordata > Actinopteri > Clupeiformes > Clupeidae > Alosa > Alosa alosa. The sequence goes on along the minus strand of NC_063207.1, from coordinate 2,437,984 downwards.
TGCTATAAATCACTGCTATAATCACTGCTACTATTGCTGCTGCTATCGCTACTACCAACACTGCTATAATCACTGCTACAATCACTGCTACAATCACTGCTACTATTGCTGCTGCTATCGCTACTACCATCACTGCTACGATCGCTGTTGCCATCACTGCTACTATCACTGCTACTATCACTGCTACTATCACTGCTACTATCACTGCTACTATCACTGCTACTATCACTGCTACTATCACTGCTACTATCACTGCTATTATTGCTGCTACTATCACTGCTACTATCACTGCTATTATTGCTGCTGCTACCATCACTGCTACAATCACTGCTACAATCACTGCTACAATCACTGCTACAATCACTGCTACAATCACTGCTATAATCACTGCTGCTATCGCTACTACCATCACTGCTACAAATCACTGCTACAATCACTGCTACTATCGCTGCTGCTATCGCTACTACCATCACTGCTAAGATCACTGCTGCTATCTCTCCTTCACAAAGCAGCTCCACAGTCTGGTGCTTCTCTCTGGATAAGGATATCTGTTTAAGGCTGTTGCTTCCTAACAGGTTGCTTCCTATTCTAAATAAACAACCTATAATATTACATCAGTGTGCACTGGGGATCTGTACTTTTGAAGTCTGATATTCCTGCATATCACCAGCACCTGGGATTCTGTCTTATCTGTTAAAGTATTTCAGTTCAGAAAGGTTCCATCTAAATTATGCAAATCATTTCTAATCATTTCTTCCCCAGGTTTAACGTTCCAGCGCCCAAATGTTGCATCTGTTAGTGTAATAGAAAACCATTACGAGCACAACCTGCTAACAAACAACAGTGACCTATAAGACTAAAATTAGCATGTTATGCAGTTATATGTAGATCGGTTAATGTATTGCACAAATGAATTGTCCAATGAACAGCATGCCATGTTACATTATAGCATGCTTCACCACATCTTCATCATGAGCATTTACACATGCCGGACTGCATCAATGTCCAAGGTATGACTCGGCATTCCTGCATGCTGCGCTGCATCACCATCTGTAGCATGACTCAGCGTTTCAGTCAGCGGTTTGCCATGCTGCTCCACCTACAGCTCGGGTCGGCGTCCGGAGGCGTTCTCCAGGTACGAGTGTCTCAGCTTTGCTACGGAGACCCGCGTGTCCAGGCCTCCTACCTCGCCATTGGCCACTCCGCCCATCTCCCTGGCAACAGGCCCCACCGTAGCTGCCTCCCGGGTGGCAGCTCGCTCCAGGCTTCGGTACACGGCAGAGCGTTGAGTCACCCCGATGTCAGACATGGAGCGCATGCGGATCTTGGGCTTGAGCTCCCCTCCAGACCGCCGCGGTCTCTCTGGCGGGGAGGCGGGGCTTCTAGGGGAAGCTACACTTCGGTCCTCCTCATTGGCTGGCTGGAGTTGAGGGGGCGTAGTGTCCATTAGGGTTTCATCGGCGATGTCTTGACTGCCCAGTGGTTGCCCATGGTCTCGCATCTCCCAGTCCTCTTCTGACTGATTCTGGCTGATTCTCCTCACGCGACTGGTTTGCCCTTCCTCCTCTGATTGGCTCACTGTCCTCACACGACGGGCTTCTCCATCCTCCTGGCTGATTCGTCTCCTCCTTACGGGTGCCTCCTTTTCATCCGATTGGCTGATCCTCCTCCTCCGAACATGTCCTTCTCCCTCATCTGATTGGCTGATCCTCCTCCTACGAACATGTCCTTCTCCCTCATCTGATTGGCTAATCCTCCTCCTGCCTTGACCCTCCAGCTCATCTGACTGGCCAATCCTGGGACTGCCCTGTTCATCTCCTTGGGAACGTGCGGGATCATCACTGCTTCGCTCACGACGACGGATCTCAGAGGGGAGAACGGCCTTCCTGCTCCGGAGCAGGCCCTCGGTGTGCTGGTCAGTTCGGACCCCTTGTTGCAGTTCCGCTTTCTGAGGTTCTCCTCCCTGAGGTTCTCTCTGGGGTTCTGCTCTTTGTGGTTCTCTATGACATTCCCCTCTGTGAGGTTCTCCTCTCTTATGTTCTCTTGTCTCAGGTTCTCCTCTATGAAGTTCTGTCTCAGGTTCTCCTCTCAGGGGTTTTCTCTGAAGTTCTCCTCTCTGGGATTCTCCTGTCTCTGGTTGTCCTCTTTGGGGGTCTCTCAGAGGTTCTCCTTGCGGAGTTTCTCCATGAGGAGGAGGCCCCACTCTATGGGGCTCCCCTCTCAGGATTTCCCTTTTCTGATGTTCTCCCTCCTTGGACTCCTTGGACTCCCCCCTTTTGGGTTCTGCTCTTTGAGGTTCCGGTCTTGAGGATTCTATCTGAAAATCCCCCCTTGAGACCTCCATCCGCTGTGGCTCTGCCCTGTGGGGTACCCATGTTTGATAGTCCCCTCTGTGGGCATCTCTTCTCTGATGGTCCTCCCCTCTTTGACCCAGGCCACTTTGAGGCAGTCCCCCATAGTGATCCCTCCTCTGATGGTCTTCTCTCTGGGTCTCAGCTCTTTGAGGTTCCCTTCTCTGAAAGTCCACTTGTTGAGGTTCCTTCCTTTCATAATTGTGTCGTTGAGGTTCTTGTTGAGGCTCCCTCCTTTGATAAACGTCTCGTTGAAGTTCCCTCCTTTGGTAGTCTTCTTTTTGTGGTTCTTGCTGTCGAAGATCTCTTTGAGATTCCCTCCGGTGGTAATCGTCTTGTTGAGAGTCCCTTCTTTGATAGTCGTGTTGTTGAGGTTTCCTTATTTGATAATCTTGTCGTTGAGGTTCCCTCCTCTGGTTGTCTTCTCTTTGTGGTTCTCTGTGTTGAAGGTCTTTCTGAAGCTCCCTCCTTTGATAGTTGTGTTGTTGAGGTTCTCTCGTCTGGTAGTCTGTGCTAGTCCTGTGCCGGAACTCTCCCGGGCCCACCACATGCCTCACAGAGGAGGAAAATGGGTAGCCCTGAGGTTCCGCGGGCTCTGTGGGGGCGTGCGGTGGAAGCGAGGCCTGTGGGCCATGGTGGGATGTGTAACTAGGAACCTGAGCAGGGGGTTGGGGTGTGTGACCGTGAGCCTGGGCAGGAGGGTGTTTGTAAGAGGTGAAGTGTGGATCCACGGGGTGAGCAATGCTGAAAGATAGCTGATGTGGAGCATTCGGGTCTCATGAGGGTGCTGGCCAAGGTGACCGAAGGGGGTCTCCGGGTCTCTGTGGGAGGGGGTCCCCCGTGCAGGGTAAGGAGGAGAGGGGCATCCCGATGATGAGCAGGGAGGTGCCCATACACCGGCGGGTGCCCGATGGTGCCAGGGTAGCCTGGGGGATTGGTGTTGGCACCGCGCTGGTAAACTGGCGGCTCAGCGCTCGGGGTTCGCTGGTAGTGGGGGGGTTCAGCGCTCGGGGTTCGCTGGTAGTGGGGGGGTTCAGTGCTCGGCGTGCGCTGGTAGCTTAGGGGTTCATAGCTTGGTGTATGTTGGTAGTGTGGACTATCAACAGCAGGATGGTGTTGGTATCTCGGAGGTTCAGCACTGCCTGTGCGTTGATAGTTTGGGGGTTCATAGCTGGGTTTTGGGGGTTCTGGCTGGGGGTTTTCTACCAGGCTTCCGGGGGGGCTGGTGGATTGGCCTTCGGTGCTGGGGGGGGCGCTGGCTACTTCCATTAAGATTAAGTAGGTAATGCGATGAGTGGGGATAACTGTAGGGTGTCGCCGTGGGCCTGGGGGATCCGACCCGGCATCTGAACCCCGATCGTCTCTCGCCTGCCTCTCCCTGAACCGGATTCTTCACAGACGAGGAGGAGGACAGAAAGGAGTTTATCACACACACACAGACACACACACATCATTGCCTAGGACACCAAAGAGCAGCTGACCATGTTACAGGCAGGATCACTATCCAGAGTTGTGACGTTTGGGCTGCCTTGGACAGAGGTGATGAACCCAGCTTCAGAAAATAAGTCCAAGCACATATTGGTTCCAACCATTTCTCTAAACCAGCTGATTCTAATTACAAATCTTCCACCAGGTCAGTGGTCTACTGAGGGAAGTCACCTGTGTTCAGTGAACAGGTAAAACTAACAGGTAGGACTTATTTTTCTGAAACTGGATTTACCTTCCTCAGTCAAGTCAAGTCAAGTTTATTTATATAGCGCATTTCATACGCAGAGGTCATTCAATGTGCTTTACATAAACAAAAGCAAACAGTAATAGCAAATAAAAGCATAGAAAGGCAATAGTCAAAGAATAGTTTAAAAAGTAAAGATCATAATATAAAAGAAAACAGGCCCTTTATAACCCCATCAGAGAGCCAGTACTGTCAGACATCAAGAGCAGATCTCACCCAAGGGTGCGTTTCCCAAAATCATAGTTGCCAACTAAGTGGGGGGGTGGGGGTGAGGGGTCAGAGGACAGGGCATCACTGGTCATCACTGCTGCCTGAGGTAACCAGGAAGCTGGCATACAGCTGATGCAAATTCAGCAGGCTAGCTCCCCTTACACGGATTTATGGCCCTTTCCATTAGACTGGTAAATCATTGTACGCCCACCCGTACAACATGTACGAATGAGTTACTAGCGCGAACGCTGGGGTTTGTAGTCTTTTTGGGAAGAACATAGATGCCACCAGGGCACCAGGGCAGAACACGAGAACACTTCCCTCATTCTCCCTTACTGGGTATGGTCAATGTGAATTAATAATAAAAAACATTTTTAGTAACTCAATTTCGCCTATTTCAATTTCAACAAGTGCTGTCGCGTTTCTCTCGAGCCACGAGGGGCATTAGCAGGAGGCTAGTCATTGTTATTGTTTTGTGCTACATGTAGCCTCTAGCTAACCGGCTGGAAAACAAATCGTTACATTGTATTGCACGCACAGCAAGACTGTGCAATGCATGAATTGGTGACCGGATTGAAGCAGCAATGTAAGAACTAGTGTGCAAGAGCATTGAATCGACATTAAAATGACCAACACAGTACAAATGCAAAGAAAATACATGTCATCTCATCTCAACTATGGGAGCAGCCATGTTCGTCGTAAGGTCGTACGGCCACCTCGGCAAGAAAGCTGGGTAATTTACACTTTCCAACTCGGGCGGCAGATTTACGAGTCTAATGGAAAGGGCCATTAGCCTAGCCCTGCCCTAAAACCTTTTTCTCAATGGAGATGGAATTCTGCGCAGTCTAGAACTAGGCTTAATCCATGTATGGGAAACTCTGATACACACACTAGTCTAGAACTAGGCTTAATCCATGTATGGGGAACTCTGATAACACACTAGTTGCTCAATAACAGCAGCTAAAGCTAAAGCAAGATGGCTTCAGTTCTAAGATGATTGATTCTGACATGATACATGGGATGCATTGTGGTCTCAATCTGCAGATAAACTTAAGAGAAGTCCTCCTCTCCTCCCTCCCTCCCTCCCACTTTTCCCCATCCATCCCTCCTCTCCTCCCCCTCCCCATCCCCCCCTCTCTCTTCCTCCTCTCTCCTCTCCACTCCTCCTCCCCTCATCATCCCTCCTCCCCTCATCCTCCCTCCATCTCTCCTCCTCCTCCCTCCTCTCCTCATCCTCCTCTCCTCCATTCCTCCCTCATCCTCTCTCCTCCTCCCCCCCCTCATCCTCCCTCCTCCTCCCCTCATCCTCCTCCTCCATCTCTCCTCCACTCCTCCTCCTCCTCCTCCATCCCTCCCTCCTCCACATCTCTCCCCATCCTTTCCTCCTCTCCTCCCCTCATCCTCCCTCCTCCTCTCCCCCCCTCCTCCTCCTCCATCCCTCCCTCCTTCACATCTCTCCCCATCCTTTCCTCCTCTCCCCTCCTCCTCCACCCCATTGTATGAGCCCACCCAAAATGGGTTACTCCATCACAAGGGAACTCGTTAGTGTGTGAGGGGAATCGGGTGAGTGTGAGAGGGGAATCGGGTGAGTGTGTGTGTGAGGGGAGTCGGGTGAGTGTGTGTGTGAGGGGAGTCGGGTGAGTGTGTGTGTGAGGGGAGTCGGGTGAGTGTGTGTGTGAGGGGACGCCGGTGAGTGTGTGAGGGGACGCCGGTGAGTGTGTGTGTGAGGGGAGTCGTCAATGTGTGAAGGCTGCACACACACCGCTCATTCCAGTGAGACACTCCATTCCAGAGGGGAGGAGGGCATGGGCTAGTTAGAAGTATATCTGTGTGTGGGTGTGTTTCAGATAGCTATAGGAGTGTGTGTATATATATAGATATTTTGAATTGCCCCTTGGGGATCAATAATGTATGTATGTATGTATGTATGTATGTATGTATGTATGTATCTATCTATCTATCTATCTATCTATCTATCTATCTATGAGTCTGTGTGTGTTTTAGAATTGTGTGTGTATGTGTGTTTTAGATAGATATAGGAGTCTATGTGTGTGTGTGTGTTTGTTTTAGAATGTTTGAATGAGCCAGGTTTGAGAGGTTAGGAGGGTTTCAGGGAACAGAAACTATTTTAGGTCTCCCTCTCTCACAATCACACACACACAAACCTCTCAGTACCTGGAGGGCCAGTTGATGTGGGAGTGAGTGTTGCTGTCGGAGTCTTGAACGAGACTCCAGTCGCTTTGGGACAGAGTCGCCAAGCTACAGGACAATGGCACAGGTCAGACGCCCACACTCAGTGTCAAAGAGATGTGTGTGTGTGTTTGATGTGGCTGTGTGGGTGTGGGTTTGCCGTGATTGTGTGTGTGTGGATGTGTGTGTGGGCTTGTAGCACAATAAACATTGTTGTTATTCAAGGTTGCTTAACATATGCTACCAATACTGCCTGCACCAATACTGCCTACTGCCTGCACCAATACTGCCTACTGCCTGCACCAATACTACCAAAACTGCCTGCACCAATACTGCCTACTGTCTGCACCAATACTGCCTGCACCAATACTACCAAAACTGCCTGCACCAATACTGCCTACTGCCTGCACCAATACTGCCTGCCTGCACCAATACTGCCTGCACCAATACTGCCTACTGCCTGCACCAATACTACCAAAACTGCCTGCACCAATACTGCCTACTGCCTGCACCAATACTGCCTGCACCAATACTGCCTACTGCCTGCACCAATACTGCCTACTGTCTGCACCAATACTGCCTGCACCAATACTACCAAAACTGCCTGCACCAATACTGCCTACTGTCTGCACCAATACTGCCTGCACCAATACTGCCTGCACCAATACTACCAAAACTGCCTGCAGCCATACTGCCTACTGCCTGCAGCAATACTGCCTACTGCCTGCACCGATACTGCCTACTGCCTGCACCGATACTGCCTACTGCCTGCACCAATACTGCCTGCACCAATACTACCAAAACTGCCAGCACCAATACTGCCTACTGCCTGCACCAATACTGCCTGCTTGAAAATTAATACTACCAAAACTGCCAGCACCAATACTGCCTACTGCCTGCACCAATACTGCCTACTGCTTGCACCAATACTACCAAAACTGCCAGCACCAATACTGCCTACTGCCTGCACCAATACTGCCTGCACCAATACTGCCTACTACCTGCACCAATACTGCCTGCACCAATTCTGCCTACTGCCTGCACCAATACTGCCTGCACACACACACACACGTGTTCATGATTTGGCTTAAACCCTCCAGCTGGCCATAGATGGCACATATGTCTATATACCCCTCCGTCTGTCCATATGCCCCTCCTTCTGAACGTACCCCTCTGTCTGAACATCTGAACATACCCCACTATCTGAACATACCCCACCATCTGAACGTGCTCAGTAGGAGAAGTACGGTGATCTTTCACGTGGATCTCATTTTCTTGAGGTCACCGAGTACTGTCGGTATGAAAGGAAAAAAAAAAAAGGGTTTTACCTGCTAGCTGGAGTTGCCCCAGGCAACAGCTTCCAGGCAGCTAGGATGCTACACTCTGGGGGCATGTTCATGAGCCCCCATGTTCATGCCCCCAGAATGTAGCTGGCCCTGGCTGCAGCAACTTGAGCTAGCTAAAACTTACCTTTACTGTTGGTATGGAAAAAAAGAAAACAGAGATCTATGTGAAAAAACGCGGGATTTCTCCTTTCAACTGTGATGGTAAACTCACCGTTGTCTGGTAAGGGTGTGTGATGTTAAACTCACCGTTGTCTAGTGAGGGTGTGTGATGTTACTCACCACTGTCTGGTGAGGGTGTGTGATGTTACCGTTGTCTGGTGAGGGTGTGTGTGATGTTACCGTTGTCTGGTGAGGGTGTGTGTGATGTTACCGTTGTCTGGTGAGGGTGTGTGATGTTACTCACCGCTGTCTGGTGAGGTTGTGTGAGGGTGTGTGTGATGTTACCGTTGTCTGGTGAGGGTGTGTGATGTTACCGCTGTCTGGTGAGGGTGTTTGATGTTAAACTCACCACTGTCTGGTGAGGGTGGTGAGGGTGTGTGATGTTACTCACCACTGTCTGGTGAGGGTGGTGAGGGTGTGTGGTGTTAGGGTGTGTGATGTTAAACTCACCCTTGTCTGCTGAGGGTGTGTGACGTTAGGGTGTGTGATGTTACTCACCCCTGTCTGCTGAGGGTGTGTGATGTTAGGGTGTATGATGTTAGGTTGTGTGTGTGACGGTACTCACCCCTGTCTGCTGAGGATGTTTTGCGCCTGCTGCTCTATGAACAGGTCCCCGGGGGAGATGCCCTGGCGTGTGGAGGGGAGTGATGCCCGCCTAGCCGTGCGCGGAGAGCTGGGCACCGCCATCACCCCTCTGCCCAGTGTCGTCTCCATGACGACGGGTGCATCCTCTGGCGGTGGCTGGCGCGTGCGGCTTCCGCGTCTGTGGTTCTCCACATTCAGCACGCGCTCGCGCTCAGAGAACGAGCCTCGTTTTCCTCTCTCAGGTGGGAGGGGTTCCGCTGGGGTAGGGTCAGGATTGGCCGGCATGAACACACGCCCCACGCCCGATTGGCTGTACTGCGGGCGACTCCTCTCATCGCCGCGGCTACGCGCCTCCTCGTCCTCCTGGGCTTGGCTCCTCCCCTCCCTGCGTGAGTGCGACTGGCGAGGATGGCGTTCTGGCTCCGCCTCCTGGTCCAGGAGGATTCCATAGCGTTCCGAGAGCTGGCGGCGGCGTTCTGCCTTGTACCGCGCTATCCTCTCGGCCTTGGTGCTCCCCACCAGAGCTGGGATCGCGTCCGAGGGCGCCCCCTGCTGAATAGACCCTTCCTGAGAGGAACCGGCAGGCTCCCCGCGGTTCCGAGCACGAGACTGACGGTCTGTAGTGGAACCCTCATCGCCAGCGTAACGCCGCACTAGAAGAGAAGAGGAGAGAGAGAGGGAGTAAAACACAATCTTTTCCTCCATCTTCACGCAAGCCTATAAATCCACACAACTTTCCCATAACTTACCCATAATTCCTGGGTCGCATGGGTCTGACGCCCGCATGTAGCGGGGCGTGTCCTCCTCCAACAGCCGATTGGCCACCAGCCCAGGGACGTGTTGCATGCTGGGAACAAGAGCAGGTGGGGCATCTGCTTCGATTCCCTCTAATCTCCGAGCAATGCGCTCTTTCCTGGGAACAGGAGGTAACACACATAAAAGAGATGATGGAGATGGAGAGAGCCAGTGAACCTGACCTTGAACTTCTGAATATGTAATGTTACCTGTTCATTTCTGACCTTCATTTCTGACCTTGAACTTCTGAATATGTAATGTTACCTGTTCATTTCTGACCTTGACCTTCTGAATATTTATTTTTACCTATTCATTTCTGACCTTGAACTTCTGAATATCTAATGTTACATGTTCATTTCTGACCTTGACCTCCTGAATATTTATTTTTACCTATTCATTTCTGACCTTGAACTGAATATCTAATGTTACATGTTCATGACCTTGAACTTGAATATGTAATGTTACATGTTCATTTCTGACCTTGAACTTCTGAATATGTAATGTTACATGTTCATTTCTGACCTTGAACTTCTGAATATCTAATGTTACATGTTCATTTCTGACCTTGACCTCCTGAATATTTATTTTTACCTATTCATTTCTGACCTTGAACTTCTGAATATCTAATGTTACATGTTCATTTCTGACCTTGAACTTCTGAATATGTAATGTTACATGTTCATTTCTGACCTTGAACTTCTGAATATGTAATGTTACCTGTTCATTTCTGACCTTGAACTTCTGAATATCTAATGTTACATGTTCATTTCTGACCTTGAACTTCTGAATATCTAATGTTACATGTTCATTACTGACCTTGAACTTCTGAATATTTAATGTTACCTGTTCATTTCTGATTCACTTGACTTTGTTGTTTCAAAGTGCTTCCGTAGTTCCGAAACTGGAAATGAGGAACAAGAATAAAAATTGAATATATTCCATTTGATAATTATCACCAAAAAAGTAGCAGAACAATGGTCACTAGGTAGGTTGGCCTAGCCTTGCAGAGCACACCCTACTCACCCTTGGGTAGGATGGCTCGGAGGTTGGCATCGATGTCAGAGGCACTCTTCACTAGTTCAGCCTTATGTGTGGGAGGGCGATCAATATCAAAACTAGCAAAGGGACAGAGAGAGAGAGAGAGAGAGAGAGAGAGAGAGAGAGAGAAGAGAAGAGAAGAGAAGAGAGAAAGAGAGAGAGAGAAGAAAGAAAAAAGAAAGAAAGAAAGAAAGAAAGAAAGAAAGAAAGAAAGAAAGAAAGAAAGAAAGAAAGAAAGAAAGAGAGAGAGGGGGAGGAGAGAGAGAGAGAGAGAGAGAAAAGAAAGAAAGAAAGAAAGAAAGAAAGAAAGAAAGAACATAAGGGTTTTCTCTTTCCACTGAAAACTTTCTGTATAAAGATAGCCAACTGTTCCCTTTAAACTGTAGTAAAATGGCTACAAGGCAACTACGTGGGGTATGTGTATGTGGGATATGTGTGTGTGGGATATGTGTGTGTGTGGGGTGTGACACTGTGATATGAACAAAAGTATTTACTGAGATTTATCGTACTTACTTTTTGTGGAGGCGAGCACTACACACACACCCCACACACATACACACACCCCACACACACACACCCCACACAGCAGCTGTGCAACCCTGTCGTGATCACTAGATCAAAGTGTCAGCTGAGCTGTTAATCTAAAGACCGAGACAATATATTTATTGTGCTAATGCAGTGTTTAAATCTGGAGAACGGTTGTTTACATTTAATTTCAACCACCAATCGGAGTCATGGGACATGGCTGACATCATAATGTTGTTACTATACGAGTTAGATATCATAATGCCGTTACCATACGAGTTAGATATCATAATGTTGTTACTATACGAGTTAGATATCATAATGTTGTTACTATACAAGTTAGATATCATAATGTCACTACTATACGAGTTATCATAATGTTGTTACCATACAAGTTAAACACTGAACTTATTGTGCAAGTACTTACTTATATAGGGCTACACTGCCAAAGGTCAAATCTCTGATGTGCTTAATGCTTTATCTAAAGACTACTGTCCTTTAATCCTTCCACAGAAGACACATCTTTATGGTGTGCCAACAGTCACAACCTAATGTCTGACTCGCACAGAAGACACTTCACTAGCGTGTAGACAGGGTAACATGTAGCAGACACTTCACTAGCGTGTAGACAGGGTAATATGTAGACACTTCACTAGCGTGTAGACAGGGTAATATGGCGACCCTTCACTAGCGTGTAGGGTTACATGTAGCAGACACTTCACTAGCGTGTAGACAGGGTAACATGTAGCACAGAAGACACTTCACTAGTGTGTAGACAGGGTAACTTGTAGCAGACACTTCACTAGCGTGTAGACAGGGTAACTTGTAGCAGACACTTCACTAGCGTGTAGACAGGGTAACATGTAGCAGACACTTCACTGGACGTGTGACAGGGCAACTTGTAGCAGACACTTCACTACGCGTGTAGACAGGGGCAACATGTAGCACAGAAGACACTTCACTAGACAGGGTAACATGAGAAGACACTTCACTAGCGTGTAGACAGGGTAACATGTAGCAGACACTTCACTAGCGTGTAGACAGGGTAACATGTAGCACAGAAGACACTTCACTAGCGTGTAGACAGGGTAACATGTATAGCACAGAAGACACTTCACTAGCGTGTAGACAGGGTAACATGTAGCACAGAAGACACTTCACTAGCGTGTAGACAGGGTAACATGTATAGCACAGAAGACACTTCACTAGCGTGTAACATGTATGGCACTGAAAGGAGTCATGCCTTCCCCTTTTAATTATTTTAGAACATTCCCTGGGATGCTTTTGTAAAGTCACTAAGGTGAAGTCAGCATTCACCTTCTTCTCCTGATGTTCTAGCAAGTCCTGAGAAACCTTTAGGAAAAATCAGGCTAATTTTGCAGCTAAACTTTTATTATCTCTCTGATTGGCCAACATCTTTAGGCATCTTCCAGGAGTACTGCTAGATTGTTACTATGGGAGGGAGCATCATAAATGAGAGTGTGTGATGTAGAAACAATGCGCTTTTCTTATTGGCCGGTGCTCTATGACCACTTCCTTTCTACTCCCATCACAGGCTAGCTTGGAAAGCCTCGCCCACAAAATTTGAGGTCGGTAAGTTCGGTCTGGACCTGGTCCATTGACAAGCCTGTATGAAAACTTGAGAATTGTGTGGACCAATCAAAATGTCCGGGCGGGCTTTATACAATGATGGACAGATGGGCAAAGGTGACTATTCATTCACATGACCCGAGTGCGCTTCGGTTGAATTTGTTTTAGTGTTAATTTTGTCACCTATTTTTAATTTAGTCTTAGTCTTGTGACGAAATGTCCTTTTTAGTCTTTGTCATATTTAGTCATTCAAATATCATTTTTGTTAGTCAAGTTTTATTAGACTAAAAGTCTCGTCATTTTAGTCTAGTTTTAGTCAAAAGAAAACTAAAGGTATCTTAGTCTTAGTCAGTTTTAGTCAACACATTTTAGTCTTTTTTTTATAACAAATTATTTCTGATTACCATTTGAGTCAAATAGTGTTTCACACATCTCAATTTTCCAACAATATTGTGTGTCCACAGGGCTACTCGTCTGTTATAATTACTCATTCTGATTTTTTGTCAGTCAGTATGTTTACATGCACAGGTAAGTCGAGCTACAGTTATAGCTCGGCTGGAATTTGACCATAGACAGTAAAAGATTTGACTGGACCACTGTCATATTAAGAGACCAGTGTTTCTCAAAGTGTGGTCCGGGGGGATCACTGGTGGTCCGCAAGCTATCCCAAGTGGTCCGCGAGCAGAGTGGTGAAATATAATATAGATAAGTTGTTTGCAATATTGAACCAACTTCTATGTAAATCCAAACAGTGAGTAGGCCTATTGTGTAGGCCTATTGTGTAGACTAATTATAAGCTACTGTTGAAGTAGGTCTAATCTTTTTTTTTTTTTTAGCTAGGGTTAGTTAAGTGGTCCTGAAACTGAAAAGTTTGAGAAACACTATCAGAGGGCCAAAGTATTAATGTTTTACTTTGCCAAAGCTAGATGGCGATATCCCCAAACACAACACATTCCCCAAACAGACTCTCCATCTTAGCCATAGCTAACTTGCTAGAGAACTTTCCATATTAGCTTACTTGCTAGCAAACTTTGCATCAGTCTAACTAGTTAAATAGTTGACATTACATGATGAACATTTTCGTATGGACATTCTGGGGGATGTTAATTTGTATGAGAGAAGCTTCAACTTCTGGGTACGTAGCATTGTGGCATAAAGCGTAGGTAGTTAGCTTGCTAACTCTGGCAGAAATCTCCAGTGTTCTTGTTCCATGTAGTTTCGTGTTGCAGCCACAGGGTTGCAGCAACAGCACGTAGACTAGCCTACAGGAAAGCTGTTGCGTATGAACTCATTCGGAATATTTTGAAAACGTAACAGCTAGATATTCTGTCTTCTCATTTTGTAGACGAAAATGAAGAGAGATTTTATCTTAGTTTTTATTTCATGCAAAACATTTTAGTCTCGTCTTTTTTCGTCAACAATAACGCATCTTAAGATAGTCTTAGTCAGTGTTTCAGGACATTACTGCAGTCTCGTCATCGTCTCGTCTTAGTCATGGAAAAAAAAGGTCGTTGACGAACATATTTCCTCTCGTCTCGTCTGACGAAATGAACACTAATTTGTTTACAGCAAAAAGCCTGTCGCTAGAGAAGCGATTAGATTGCCAGCATGTCTGTTGTACTGATGATGTGTGCAATGGCATTTCCCTCCTGTATCGGTCCCCATATTCACGTCCAAATGCTTCGGTTCCAGACGCAAATTCTGAATAGAATTCCGAGTATGGCTACATCCAGCTAACCACAGGCTGGAAAGGGAACACTCAACTTTCTAAATTCCGGTATGTCCCCCTAGTCATATTGACATATCTCAGGTGCGTCCTAGTCATATTGACATATCTGAAAAATGGTTTCCTGTCGCATGACATGAGGTGGACACTCTAAAGAGACTTAAGTCCAAGAAATAGTATATGCATTAATTAATCTTTATTAAACGTTAATTCTCTATACAAACTCAGACATGTAACAGCTGCACACACGCACACACACACACATACACACACACACACACACCCATGCAGCCACACATGCACCCACACACGCACCCACAAACACACACACACACACACACACACACACACAGTAAAGGGGGCTTTCAGGGACGTGGCCTTTCTCCAGGAAATCATAAGGATCACTGGTCATTAGCGTCCTTAAGCTTAGTCTCAGAGTGGAAGAGGCTAGAGATCTTTTCCGGGATCACACATGCACACACGCGCGCACACACACACATCCATTAGATGAGGAAAAGGAAGAAAAATCCACATACCTGTGTGATCTTTTCTTGAGGAGAGACGACGCAAATCTGTCGACTGTGATGCCTGCACAGAAATACAACACACAAAGCACACCAGTGACTACAGAAGACCTGTCCACTATGATGCCTGCACAGAAATACAACACACAAAGTACACCAGTTACTACAGAAGCTTGGTCATGACCAGAGGACCCCACTGCAAAGACAACGTTATGATGGATGTCTTATGGTGTCATATGGGATTTAATATATTTCATACATGGCAATTCTTTCAGAGCTTACTAGCTTTTAGACTAATTGCCGCATACTTACTATGCTAGCTTTTAGACTGATCGGCGCATACTTACTATGCTAGCTTTTAGACTGATGGCGTAGAGTAAGTGCACACCTGAAATAAAGTTGATTTTCTCCCGAGAGGAAAGTTAAAAAAGGACGAAAAATTTAAGGAATTTTCCTCCACTTGGTCAGAATGGTTTGAGGATCATGAGAGCACGTCCGAAATGTATGCACCAGACCATAGAGACCATAACCTAGTCTGTCATAGACTAGCCTGTCATAGACTAGCCTGTCATAGACTAGCCTGTCATCGTCATGGACTAGTCTGTTTGTTCCGATGTGAAGTGTTTGTATTGGGTGTGGTTGGGAATACGCCACATGTTACACGTGCCATCATGTGTTGTACAGTATATGTGTGCTATATGTGGTGTTGCGGAACATGGAGGGATGTATGGAAACGATTACCCCTGCGGCCAGTGAAGACTATCTATAGAAGAACAGGACCTTAACATACCGTATGTTATGAACAGGAGCTTAACATACTGTATGTGATAAACAGGAGCTTAACATACTGTATGTGATGAACAGGAGCTTAACATACTGTATGTTATGAACAGGAGCTTAACATACTGTATGTTATGAACAGGAGCTTAACATACTGTATGTTATGAACAGGAGCTTAACATACTGTGTGTGACGAACAGGATGAGGCACACGGACATGGCGGGAAGAGAGACGCCTCTGGTCTGCATAAAGAGGCATTTGTGATACCAGGAGGTGGTTCGTCATGTTGTCATGTCGTCAAGTACCCTTCTCCGCCTATCTACAGTGTTTGTATTTGGGGCCAAAGGCCTTGTCCTCATATCCCATACAGTTCCCACATTCACCTGAAGGGGGCAATACACTGAAGCCACAGGCCAGGCTACACTGCACTGCTGCCACACTTTCAATGGGACAGAAACGTGAGGCTCACAAGCAGCTCCTCTGCTCGAGTCCATCAGAGTCCAAACTAAATAATGCCTTATCAACGAGGCCTGAGGTTGGTATGGGCCTATGATGGTGAATGTGCTGGGAGTGGACCTGTGTTGCTGAATGCGATAGATCGATAGATCAATAGATTGATAGATCGATCGATAGATAGATTGATTGATAGATCGATCGATAGATCGATAGATATAAAGAGACATAGAGATAGATAGATGGATCGATAGAGAGAGAGAGGGAGAGAGATAGATATATACTGCATTTATCCCAGGGAAATGTAGGCATCCAGTAGCTTATATCACACACACACACACACACACACACACACACACACACACACACACAACACAAGAAAAACACAACTCTACAAGAATGAAAATACAGTCAAGAGTTGATGAAAGTCTATCCACCAGATTTCAGATTCCAGGCAGGAAACTAGTAGCCTGGAGATTCCAGACCCAAATCTGAATTCCCTGCCTCCAGAACTAAGGACTGCTCCGACAGTGTATTCTTTTAAAATCAGACTAAAAACATATTTATTCTCACAAGCTTTTAACTAGGCTTTTAAGGTTATTTAAGTAATTTAATTGTAATTTAATGTAATCTTGTAAGGCTATTTAAGTAATGTAAAAGTAATTTAATCTAACTTTTTATTATTTATTATTATTATTATTATTATTATTATTATTATTATTATTATTTATAATTATTTAAAATTTTTTATTCACTTATTATATTTTAATCTCCATCTTTTTATGTTTATCTAGTTTATCTTTATTGTTTGGTCATGTCATGTTTGTTGTGTTATTCTCTTTCTTGTGGATAACGTTGGGTCTGTGCCTGCCACATGAAATGTGCTATAGAAATAAAAGTTAACTTACCTCACTTAGTGGTTATTAGGGACTGTGTTGGTGACTAAGTGACCGTGTTAATGATCGTGTTAGGGACTGTGTTGGTGATTATGTTAATGATTGTGTTAGGGACTGTGTTGGTGATTATGTTAGTGTTTATGTTAGGATCTGTGTTGGTGATTATGTTAGTGTGACTGTTAATGATCGTGTTAGGGACTGTGTTGGTGATTATGTTAGTGTGACTGTTAGTGATTGTGTTAGGGTCTGTGTTGGTGATTATGTTAGTGTTTATGTTAGTGATTGTGTTAGGGACTGTGTTTAGGGTGTATCTTCTAAGATATGCATATTCTAACTAAGACTTCAAACTAAGTCTTTGCGTGTGACCAAATATCCATAAGTGAATAAACTGACACCATCACACAGAAAGAAACACTCAGTCATACACACAGAACACAAGTCACAGTCAGGGATTTCAGGCCACAATAGCTGAATTGTGGGTAAGTCGGAATTATGGGGTGTCGTTGGTGTCGGGCTGCTGATTGGGGGGCACATAGTGTTGCAGTCTGTTGAGGCGAGAACACGGTGGCGGGGGGGGTAGCTGATGTAGCCTGGATCAGTGCACCATGGGTGGGTATGACCCAGGGGAGGGAGGGGTGGTGCCCAGCTGATGTAGCCTGGATCAGTGCACCATGGGTGGGTATGACCCCGCACAAGACTGGGGATACACCCGCCTGGTGGGGGGGGGTGGAGGATGGAGGGAATGAGATGGAGCAAATATGAGAGGGAGAGAGGAGAGAGAGAGAGAGAGAGAGAGAGAGAGAGAGAGAGAGAGATGAAGAGAGGAGAAAGATGGGGAGAAGTAGAGAGAGAGAAAGAAAGAAAGAAAGAGAGAAAGAAAGAAAGAAAGAAAGAGAGAGAAAGAAAGAGAGAAAGAGAGAGGTGTTTGGGTTACGGAAACGGACAGTCTTAAACTGGCAGAAGGGAGGACGGGGTTTTCTAAAAATACAGATGAAAAATAGGCTGCTGAGAATCTGCCGTTCATAACACTGCACGTGTTGCACACACACACACCTCAAGCCTCCTTTCCCACACACACACACACACACGCCAGAGAGAGACACTGATATGTTAAAGGTTGTATCAGCGATTTCAGGCCCAAAAAAAGGCCCAAACATATATGATCACATTCATCTAATCTTTCCTAACGATCCGGTATTGCCTGCCCCATAAGCAGGCCGTCAAAAAAACGCGCCACCCAAACAGACTGACCCAGCACTGAATCTGTCAATCAATAGGGCTCCCCGGCAACTGCCCCCCCAACCGTCCCATCAGGTCACTCCCCCAGTAACCATGCCAACAGTCAATCAATCAATCAGCTGGGTCTGCACAGATGCTCCAAAACAGCACAAACTATGCACACACACACACAAACACACATACACACTCCAAACAAATATAAGTGTACTCATAAACTCAGACACCCTGGCAACATACACCAAGATTAGATTTTCAAAACGGCACAACAGTTCACAAGTGTACATGTAGATCCAACTCTTGTGAAAACAAGACATGTGAACTCACAAACAAATAAAGGCAAAACAAGACATGTAAACGCACAAACAAATAAAGGGAGCCTTACCTTGCTCAAAAAACTTGACATGTTTCAGGTAAGTAGCCACCCATGGGTTATGCAGCATTGTTGTATTTAAAAAATGCAAGTGCACACACACACACACACACACACACTCACAAAGACATACACACACAGGCGCTCAGAGACACTGTGAGGTCCCAACGACAAAGGCAAACTAGCACAGTGAATAGCGTACACACACACACACACACACACACACACACTGAGAGGAGGAAAGAGGAATCACAGTGCACACAGCAAACACCAGCACAGTCGAGCGCTGACCACCAGCTTACACTAATAGATGTGTGTGTGTGTGTGTGTGTGTGTGTGTGTGTGTGTGTAAGTGGCAAAAGCAGCTCAGATGGAGTAATCAGATTACAGGCAGAAATTAGCCAGGATGATAAAACAGCGGAACAGGGATTGGAGGAGCAGGACAGAGAGAGAGAGAGAGAGGGGGGGAGAGAGAGAGAGGGGAGAGAGAGAGAGAGAGAGAGAGAGAGAGAGAGAGAGAGAGAGAGAGAGAGAGATAATGTGTGGGTGAGTGTGTGAAAGTGAGTGAGTGAGTGTGCGGCAGAGGGACAGAAAAATATACAACCTACATGGACAGTGTGAGTGAGTGAGTATAAGTATATATACTCTTTTGATCCCGTGAGGGAAATTTGGTCTCTGCATGTATCTATCTGTGAATTAGTGAAACACACACAGCACACAGTGAACACACTGGCTACACACACACAATCCCGGCGCAGTGAGCTGCCTGCATCAACAGCGGCGCTCGGGGAGCAGTGAGGGGTTAGGTGCCTTGCTCAAGGGCACTTCAGCCATGCCTACCGGTCGGGGTTCGAACCGGCAACCCTCCGGTTACAGGTCCGAAGTGCTAACCAGTAGGCCACGGCTGCCCTAAGTGTGTGTGTGTATGTGTGTGTATGTGTGCGTGCGCGTGTGTGTGTGTGTGTGTGTGTGTTAAGATCCTGGATGCTAACAGGCTTAAGAGGTCATAGTATGCAATGTGTACAGTAGGAAGGTCAACATCACCCACTTCCTGCCACACACACTTTCTGCACACACACACACACACAACTATACACACATGCAATGACTTTCCCCCTGTCTCGGCTCAAATACACACTGTGGACACACACACACACACACACACACACACACACACACTTCCCAGTGCAGAACTGACCACAACCCATTTGCAAGTGATCACCTTTAAAAGGACCCCATGTTCCTTCAGCATGTACAAACAGTGACCACTGCAAAGATCGTGATGATGTTTGTGACAATCTGTTGGGCTATGTGGCACCTAATTGGCTTGTTATTTGTGACCATCTGCAGGGCTCCAGACTAACTTTTTGCAATGGTTGCACTGATGCGCCTAACTTGACCTAGCTAGCCTCAGTATGCTAACAGCACAGTCTGACCTAGCTAGCCTCAGTATGCTAACAGCACAGTCTGACCTAGCTAGCCTCCGTATGCTAACAGCACAGTCTGACAGGGCTAGCCTCAGTATGCTAACAGCACAATCTGACCTAGCTGGCCTCAGTATGCTAACAGCACAGATTGACCTAGCTGGCCTCAGTATGCTAACAGCACAGTCTGACACCGGGGTCAACAACCTTTTCTCTTAAAAGGGCCATTTTTTTACCAGAAATAAAAATAATTCTGTCAAAATATTTAGGGTAAGCCAGGGAGCCACTGGGGAGGAGCTAAAGGGCCGCATGTGGCCTCAAGCCGCAGGTTGTCCCTGGTCTGATAGCCAGCCTCAATATGCTAACAGTACAGTGTGTGAGTGAGCTTCAGCACAGCCACACGCTAACAGCACAGCCACACGCTAACAGTACAGCCACACGCTAACAGCACAGCACTCGCTAACAGCACACGCTAACAGCACAGCCACAGGCTAACAGCACAGTCTGAGAGTGAGCTTCAGCCACACGCTAACAGTAACACGAGACGCTAGTGGCACACTCTCCAGAGGAATGCTGGGATGGAGAAACCAGGAGGAGCACTGAACAAACACACACACACACACACACACACACACACACACACAAAGAAATGTTTCAATCAGACAAGCACCGGCGTGTTTCTCTTCCCTTCAAAGGCACATTTACTGCAGAAACCAGCGTTGCTCTCCCTAGCTCTCTCTCTCTCTCTCACACACGTTACTAGATCACCATTACACTTTGCCAGACTCTCTCTCTCACACACACACCAATGTTTACACCAGATGTTCTATTTCTCCATATCAGTGCAACACCCTCTCTTTCTTTCTGTCAGTCTCTCTCACACACACACACACTTTCTCTCACACACACACACACACCTCCTACCTCTACCGCCATACAGACGCCCCAATAAGGCAACAAGTAATCTGATTGGCAGCAAGACTCTGTGTGGGAGTGGTCAAGTAATCTGACTGGCAGCAAGACTCTGTGTGGGAGTGGTCAAGTTGTGTTTATTCTGCAGTGTAATCATGCGCACATGCTCATGGACTCTCACTCTCCCTACCTCCCTCCTTCCTTCACTCTACCTCTCTCTACCTCCCTCTCTCCTTCACTCTCTCTCTACCTCCCTCCCTCCTTCACTCACTCTCTCTACCTCCCTCCTCCTTCTCTCCTCTCCTTCCTTTTTTTCCTTCTCTGTTTCTCTTTCTCTCCTCCCAAGTCCCTCCTGTGTTCTGTTCTGTTTTATCCTTTCTCTCCTCCCTTGCATGTCACCAGTTTGCCTGTTCTGTGTTCTGTTTATCCTTTCTCTCCTCCCTTGCATGTGTTAGTCCTCAGTGTTCTGTGTTCTGTGTTCTGTGCTCAGTGCTAGTTTGGCCTTTTCTCTCGACTCCATGTTTCTGTCTCTTTCAGTCATCCATCACTACGCCAGTTCCTGTTCTGACTGGACACACACACACACACACGCAAATATGAATGTTTACACACAACTGCGTGTGCATGCACACACACACACACACGCACACACACAGGTATACAAACACACATACAAAACACACACACACGCAAGTATATGAATGTTTACACAACTGTGTGTGCATGCATGCACACACACACAGACACACACAGGTATACAAACACACACTCGTATACACACATACAAACACACACACAGATTTTACAGTCTCCCTGTTTGTTGCAGTCTCACATGGAGCTCGTCAAAAATAAATTCACAAGATACACCACCCCTTCACACACACACACACACACACACACACACACACACACACACACAAACACACACCACCCCTTCACACACACACCACCCCTTCACACACACACACACACACACAAATAACCTTTCCTTCACCTCCCCAGAGCAGGAATAGCGTGTATGTGTGGGAGGAGCCATGCACCATGTTGTTTGCGTTTATGTTTATGTTTATCTGCCTGCCCGGTAGCCCACCATGTTGTTTGCAGAGTTTATGAGCAAACACCAACACACACACATGTTTATCTCCACACACACACACCTCCCACTCTGATTCTCCTGAATGTCTGTCTGTGCAGAATTTAGAGAGCAAACACCAACATAAACACACACACACACACACACACACACACACACACACACACACACACACACACCTGAATGTCTGTCTGTGCAGAGTAGAGAGAGCAAACACCAACAACACACACACACACACACACACACACACACACACACACTCACACCTGAATGTCTGTCTGTGCAGAGTAGAGAGAGCAAACACCAACACACACACACACACACACACACACACACACACACACACACACACACACACACACACACACACCTGAATGTCTGTCTGTGCAGAATTTAGAGAGCAGACACCAACACACACACACTGAGACAGACAGGCAGGCAGACAGGCAGACAGACAGACAGACAGACAGAGCAGTAAAGTGGACACCACTTCTACATTACAGGAACTGGCAACACAAAGTATGAATGCACCCATTACACAGATGGATTATGGGTAACTGTGGGCAGCCATGGGTAACCGTGTTTATATCCAAGACAACACGGGAGTATACTGTACAGAGTACTCAGCCATCGCCGTGTTCACACAGTGCACAGGACTGACTAGGGGACAGCAGTTACCCAGGACACACACACACACACACACACACACACACACATACTTCTCCTGTCTGGTTTTCTGTATAGGAGGAAGGGAGTTCCCCGCTGGTCTTTAGCAACCACTGAGATGTTGACATGTTCTCATCGCTAAGCACTAAGATACCTCACAGCTGGGCTGACACACACACACACACACACACACACACACACACACACACACACACACACTAGAATAGATGAGGGTGTGAGGTAAGCACACCATAACAAACCCCCACATACACACACCATAACAAACCCCCACATACACACACCACAACAAAACTCCACATACACACACACCATAATAACAAACCTCCACATACACACACCATAACAAACCCCCACATACACACAGAGCCTTAAAGATCCTGACCTACACCTGGTTTAAATAGATCTCCATAAGACCAGCTCTAATCCTGGTTTAAATAGATCTCCATAAGACCACCTCTACAACTGGTTTCATTGGACGTCCATAAGACCAGCTCTAAGCCTGGTTTAATTGAACCCAGGAAGTATTAGGAGAGCAAACACATAGGCATCTCTCCCTCTCTCACACACACAGGAACTGCACCTGTGATGATGACCCCAAACACCTATCAACACTTATAAGAACTCAACACACACACACACACACACTTCATCCTAAGTTAAGGCTCTCAACACTTCCCAGTCATAACAGACATACACGCTTCACTTAGCCAAAGAGTTTCTGCCTACACACACACACACAAAGCTTTAATGATGCAACACTTCAACATGTCTACAGGAGACAGACTGGTCCAAACATTTCAGCCTTTAACGGACTGAGCAGAGCTCGTAAGGTATCCAATTGATTTCAGCCTTTAACGGACTGAGCAGAGCTCGTAAGGCTCCTATCCAATAGATTTCACTGTCTCCACCTTCATTGTGCTGTATTGAGTTAAACCTGAACACGCAACCCTCCTTGAGTTTAAACCTGAACACGCAACCCTCCTTGAGTTTAAACCTGAACATGCAAACCTCCTTGAGTTAAACCTGAACACGCAAACCTCCTTGAGTTTAACCTGAACACGCAGAGAGATGCATTAATGGGTATTGAATGAACAAAGTTGGGCTAACCACAACTATAGTACTCAAGCAAGCAGCAAAGCTAATAACCAGATATCCACCAATTCTGAATTCAAAATTCCCTGATATTCCATGACTTTGCCCCCAAAATGATAAAATTTCCTGACTTTCCATGTCTGGAATAGACTTTCCAAAATGTCATGATATTCCAGAAATTCCATGACCCGTGGGAACCCTGACACTAATATAATGACACACACACACATCTATTAGTGTCTGCTGGTGGTCAGCGCTCGACTGTGCTGGTGTTTGCTGTGTGCATTGTGATTCCTCTTTCCTCCTCTCTCCCTCACACACACTGCATAACCCACACTGAGCTCTTCAATAACACACACTAACGTGGTGAAAAACACACACTAACATCATGAACAGGGCACACACACACACACACACACACACACACGCATGTACACACTGACCTGCTCAATCGGTCATGCATCTGCTGTTCACTTCACAGTGTTCTCTCTCCACAGGGAAACTTGTGTGTTTAACTGGATGCGTCTCCTTCAGTCGTGAGTGGAAGAGTGTGTGTGTGTGTGTGTGTGTGTGTGTGTGTGTGTGTGTGGGAGAAGTGCGTGTTGACTTCCTTTGGTTGTGAGCAGAGTATGTGTGTGTGTGTGTGTGCGTGTGCGTGTGCATGTGTGGTGCGTTTCTTCGAGAGAAGCGGAACAGCGTGTGTGTGTGTGTGTGTGTGTTGGAGAGGTGTGAGGAGGAGTTGCGTTCCTCAGACAGGAGCCTGTGCTGCACTCCTGCCTTTATTTGGAGAAGAAGCCTTACCAGACGCCGAGCTTCTGGGACAGAGGAGGAGTTATTTGGAGCTACAGACGAACTTTACCACTTACACACACACACACACACACACACACAAACACACCCCCTAACAGTGAGAATAGGCACGCACACACACACCCTAACAGTGAGAATAGGCAAGCTCACACGCTCACACACACACTCCCTAACAGTGAGAATAGGCACAGTCACACACACACACACTCTCTCTCACTAACAGGGAAAACAGGCACTCTTTCTCTCTCACACACACACTCACACAGTCACTCTCATAGTGAGGACGCACACTCCACAGAGCGAGGGTACATGAGGTGAGTGCTGGTAGATGACTAAGTTAGGGAGGCTGTGCCTGTGTTGGACATTGTATTGTTCGGCATGTACTGGAGAAGACTCCATGAGCAGGTTAGGTCCACAGAGACACACACACACACACAAATATACACATACACAGGTGGAGCTGCACAGACACACACACACAAATATACGCATACACAGGTGGAGCTGCACATACACACACACAGCTGCAGTTATCCCAACGTCCTCCTCTGTCTGTCAGTGTATAATCACCGGGTCTCCTGCACACACACACACACTCCCTCTACAGCCTCTAGTCTCCACGCTACGCTAGCTGGGTAGCATCTCCCTCTACAGCCTCTAGTCTCCACGCTACGCTAGCTGGGTAGCATCTCCCTCTATACTACAGCCGCTAGTTTCCACGCTACGCTAGCTGGGTAGCATCTCCAAAGATTGTTGGCCAGACAGATATTTTTATCAGGGCCACTTCCGGGGCCGGATCGCCGCGAGGGGGTCAAATCCCCTTTATGCAGAGCAGAGCAGCGACTGCTGCATTGAGATCTTAATATGGGCATAGCTCAGAATTTCACCACATATGCTAAGGTCTTGGTTCTATAGAGTTAAGAATGTGAATTTTGGGCATGTTTTCATGATCCTCAAACCCTTCTGAACATGTCATTTCATGTACCTCTTTAGCATTTTTGAGCATTCCAGTCTGGAGAAAATCGACCTCATATGTGCCGGTTATTTATTCCACTGCTGTTGGCATAGTATCTCCTCCACAGCCTTGTCACACACACACACACACACACACACCACACATTAGCTGGGTAGCATCTCCTCCTATCCACAGCCTTGTCACACCACACACACACACACACACACACACACACACCATTAGCTGGGTAGCATCTCCTCCTATCCACAGCCTTGTCACACACACCACACACACACACACACACACGTTAGCTGGGTAGCATCTCCTCCTATCCACAGCCTTGTCACACACCACACACACACACACACACACCACACACCACACGTTAGCTGGGTAGCATCTCCTCCTATCCACAGCCTTGTCACACACCACCACACACACCCACACACACACACACACATTAGCTGGGTAGCATCTCCTCCTATCCACAGCCTTGTCACACACCACACACACACACCACACACACACGCACACGTTAGCTGGGTAGCATCTCCTCCATCCACAGCCTTGTCACACCACACACACACACCACACACCACATTAGCTGGGTAGCATCTCCTCCTATCCACAGCCTTGTCACACACACACACACACACCACCACACACACACATTAGCTGGGTAGCATCTCCTCCTATCCACAGCCTTGTCACACACACACACACACACACCACACACACCACACACACACACACACACCGTTAGCTGGGTAGCATCTCCTCCTATCCACAGCCTTGTCACACACCACACACACACATTAGCTGGGTAGCATCTCCTCCTGATCTCGCCTGGCACGATCCCTCAAATCTGAAAATGGCCTATGTAACCCCTTTACACAAAGGTGGTGACAAGGATAATTTGAATAATTATTGCCCAATTTCCAAATTACCCTGCTTAGCAAAAGCACTGGAATCTTTAGTAAGCAGCCAACTGAAATCATTTCTTTCAAGACATTCTCTATTAAATCCATGGCAATCTGGCTTCAGAGCAAAACACAACACAATCTCAGCTGCTACCTTGGTCACAAATGACATAATATCTGCCCTTGACAGTATAAAACATTGTGCTGCCCTCTTTGTAGATTTGTCAAAAGCATTCGACACCGTCGATCATACTTTACTGTAACAAAAATGAAGACATAGGTTTTGATTCTGCTACAAGTAACTGGTTTCAAAACTATTTCTCAGATAGATTTCAATGTGTTAAGTCAGGTAATGTACAGTCTGACTTTCTACAAATAAAAAGGGTGTCCCTCAAGGCTCTGTTTTAGGTCGGTCCTTTTACCATTTACATTAATGAAATAGCTTCCTCTCTGAAAACTGTCATGTCCATCTCTATGCCGATGATACCATAATATACTGTATTGCTGACTATCAAACTTGCCATGACAAATCTGCAACAATCCTTTACTGCTCTACAGGAAGCCCTGACTGATCTTTGGTTTTAGATGTGGACAAAACCAAATTTATGTTGTTCTCTAGAGCCAGAAGCACTGACCCAAATGACCTGCGTCTTCTTACTCTTAAAGGTCATGATATTGAACAGGTCTCTGAATATAAGTATCTGGGAATCTGGCTTGATGAAAAACTAAAGTTCTCTTTCCATATAAACTATCTTACCAAAAAGCTGAGGCAAAAGATTGGTCTTCTGTACAGAAACAAATCAAGCCTCTCCATGTCTTGCAGAAAAAGGATTGTTGAAGCCGTTTTTAGTCCTTTGCTGGATTATGGGGATGTAATCTATCGGAACGCTAGCCCATCCTCCCTTAAAGCTCTAGACACAGTCTATCACTCTGCTATCAGGTTTGTGACAGGTGCCAAATTTAATACACACCACTGTATCTCATATGACAGTATTGGTTGGGCATCCCTAACAAAAAGATGGACTAGACACTGGATACTGTTCATTTACAAATCCCTTATTGGAGAACTGCCACCTTACATATCTTCTGTTAAGCTGGCACTCAGGTCCTCATTATATAGTCCCCAGTGTTCTCAGGTCCTCATTATATAGTCCCCAGTGTTCTCAGGTCCTCATTATATAGTCCCCAGTGTTCGTTCTGAGTTAAGCTGGCACTCAGGTCCTAATTATAAAGTCCCCAGTGTTCTCAGGTCCTCATTATAAAGTCCCCAGTGTTCTCAGGTCCTCATTATAAAGTCCCCAGTGTTCTCAGGTCCTCATTATAAAGTCCCCAGTGTTCTCAGGTCCTCATTATAAAGTTCCCAGTGTTCGTTCTGAGTTGGGAAAGTTCCCAGTGTTCGTTCTGAGCTGGGAAAGTTCCCAGTGTTCGTTCTGAGCTGGGAAAGTTCCCAGTGTTCGTTCTGAGTTGGGAAAGTTCCCAGTGTTCGTTCTGAGCTGGGAAAGTTCCCAGTGTTCGTTCTGAGCTGGGAAAGTCAGCTTTTTGTTTTGATGCCCCCACCACTTGGAACTCAATTCAACGCACATTTAAACTAAATCATTTAGCTTCTTATGGTCAATTCAAATCATTAGTAACAAGCCTCCCTGTCCCAGTCAGTAACTGTTTTACCTGATTGTCTGTATTGTATTTTTATTAGGGCTGTCAATCGATTAAAAAATGTAATAGAATTAATTACATTCTCTGTGATTAATTAATCTAAATTAATCGCATATATAATTTTTGCTGTGAAAGTATTTTAAATATTTATTTAATATTATTTAATTTTATTTAATATTTAATCATTGAATAATCAGCATTAGTGACATTAAAGTTAAAATACCCTTTTATTATTATTTTCACTGTTCAAATAATGGCCATAATAATCTATGATATGACCTAATATGCTGAGGAAATAAATTCAAAAGTGCTTCGGGAATAAGTTTTTTTTTTTTTTTTCCACATACAAGGCATTTCAGGCCACAGATATAACCTAGGGGACACAATAAAAACAAATTAACACTCCCCACTATGTCAACACTATTTCTTCGCATTGATGTACAATTCTTCTCTCTCCTTCATTTTACAGTCTAATGGTTAATGACTAAAACGGCTCGGGGTCAAAGGTCATACGGAATTGATTAATCTGCGTTATTTTTTTCTCAAATTAATTAATCGAAACTAATCAGTTATTTTGACAGCCCTAATTTTTATCTATTCTTATTTATTTTATCTATTTTTATGGCTGTGATATCAGTGGTTGCTGTTATTATATTATTGTTTCATGTTGTATCTCGGCTACATTGAAAATGAGGGCTGCCCTCAAATGTACACCCGAGAAGGAAAATAAAGGTTTAAAATGAATGAAAAAATCCAGAGCCTCTCGTCTTACACACACACACACCACACACACACACACACACACCACACACACGTTAGCTGGGTAGCGTCTCCTTCTATCCAGAGCCTCTCGTCTCACACACACACACACACACACACACACACACGTAATCTTGGTAGCATCTCCTCCTATCCAGAGCCTCTCGTCTCACACACACACACACACGTAAGCTTGGTAGCATCTCCTCCTATCCAGAGCCTCTCGTCACACACACACACACACACACATAAGCTTGGTAGCATCTCCTCCTATCCAGCAGCCCTGCTGGGCAGTTTGAGTCATCTGCTGTGGCTGTTGGGAAACGAACCGACCAACATACTGCAACAGCACAAACAGCCACATAAAAAGCCCACCTGATCAGCCCATGCCCCTGTTACGCAACTTTACAAGAACACACACTCCCACTCTACAGCATGTGGTGCATGAGGCATGAGCTGAGGGGTGTCGTGTGTGTGTCAGGAATCTAAAGGAATTGGGCTGAGGGGCGAAGTGGTTTGTGTGTGTGTGCGTGTGTGTGTGTGTGGATACTCACTGTGTATCTCTTCGTTTATTTTGACAGAGATGGCAGGTGCAGCAAGAGCAAAACAGCTGCACTATCACTCTCTGGCTGCAGTCCCTGAGACACACACACACACCCCACACAAACACACAAATCAGCTGTGAGACCAGAGTCATCTGATCATCTTCATCTGATGCAAGCACACTCAGGCCACTGCACGAGGTGGAGGCCAAATAACCAGACTGAACTCAGATCTTTCAGTGCACCCACAATGAACTCTGGAATCAGAACCTTTCAGTGCACCCACAATGAACTCTGGAATCAGAACCCTTCAGTGCACCCAGAGCCGTATAGAGAGAATTACAAAGTATCATAGCAGCAAATGGTAGCTTTAGTCTAACGTAACGTTAACCTTAGGCTACGACAACAAACAAACACTGTTCATTCGAATGTTAATCCAAATGTTTAGCGCATTTGACTAAACAATCCTAAACAATAGTAATGTAGCAACATGGCATGTATGCGAGCTAGTCTGTATTTGGAAAATCAATGTATGTACTAGGCCTTATTATTACCAAATAGATGACAATAGACGCAAGACTAACAATAGCCTAGGCCCGTCCAGACCCATCCGTGCCTACGCGTATGCTTTCTAAATTATTTAGCTAACTCCATCCCCATCAACGAACTTAGGCTATATGGCCAATATCTTTGAAATTTAACGGTCTTGGTTTTATTAGGAAGACAGTTGGGCATGCCTCAGACTTGTGGTGCGAGCGGTATGGGAGCGGTATGGGAGCGGAACAGAGCGGCCACTCCGGCCTCTAAATTAAAAAGCGCTCAAATTCCATCCATATTACACAAAACTATAAAATGATCTTTTTAAAGCCAGGGAGGATGGCTTGTAACGATGCTAGTTGTCAGCTCTGCCATAAGTAGTGACTGATCACATTTGCACATTTTGTTGTTTTGCACTTTCTTTTGCACTTGTTCTATAGTTTGTAATAGTCTTTGTTAAAATTGCACAAATTACACATATTTTGAAATATTTGTATACAGTTGTATAGTTTGTTTGGTTTTGTTCTTTGTCAGCTGTTATTTTGAGAAGCTGGTTATTTATTTTAAATGTAGTGTTTAATAAATAATTGTTAAATATTATAGACGGCAACACCCACACTACCCCCCACCGGGCGCTGCAACGATACAAGAACAACCCCGGCTTTCGGATGCCAACCGATACCAGACTCTGGCCAGGCCTACGACCTGCCACCTTGACTAACACATTTCCTGCGGGAAACCCTGGGGGTCTGAAAAATGGGGTCTGAAAAATGAGCAGAACCATTGAATGATCTAACGTTATATATAACATGTCCATTTGGAGGTTTTGGAAAACATTTTGGAACTCTGGTGACCTTTCATCAGTGAAACAGAAACATAGTGCCACATACTACACTAACTAAGCAGAATGAGCCCTCACACACACACACACACAGCGCGTGTAACGGATGCCAGCTAACTTAGCTGTACGTATGGAACGTTAGTAAACCTCACTCCCCGACGCCTCAAGAGTGCTGCTGGCATGCGAGCCAGTAGCCTGGGCTTTTAGCTCAATTGTCAGCATGCTCGACTCCCGTTCCAAGGTGCTGCTGTTCACAGGTTCGAGTCCGGGTGTGTGCAGGGCTGAATCGCACAGGTTCAACACAACGCAGGTTACACGCGCACATGCACATAGAATCAGCTCTCACCTCACACACACACACACACACACACACAAACACACAAAACCCCTACCCCAGACCCTGTCTGTAGCATTGCATTGAACACAGCTCAGAGGAACCACATGCTAATATTAGACCTGAACATGACAACTGATCCACAGTCGGCTGTTAGCAAGCAAAGCAATGTAATCATAAAACAGACGCCCTGATCTGGGAACAGCCCTCGGCATTTAAAACAACACAGACGCCCTGATCTGGGAACAGCCCTCGGCGTTTAAAACAACACTATGCAACAGTGTGCCACAAGTTGATGTGGGCCTATGTATGCTTTTATCAGGCAGCTAGTTTTGGGATCTTACAAATTCATTTTCATTGTATTTACCTGATAGCCTGGGTGAACCCAGACAAGCCTGATGGCAAATTTGATTTGCTCTGCAGGTCTGTCTAGAAAGGGGCCCAGTCGTCACCATTTCTGAACTTCCCCCTTTACAACTACCAGCAGTGGAATTACACTTAAATTGGTGGATTAAACTCTTACCAAATTGTTTCAGAAGTGCAGCATACACATCTTTCATGTAAACAAAGGTTTTAAAATGCCGTTGTTTACTCCATTCCAAAGACATTACCGCTTCCTGGGGTTTTGGGGATTCGGAAACTGGCGTCAATGGGCTCCGTTCCAGACCAATCAGCAGAGCAAATTCAAATTTGCTAACAGGTTCGTCAGGGTTCACCCAGGCTATTTATTTATATAATTTATAGATATTTCTGTTTATAGAATTCAGGGTTGTGTCATAAAATCGCTAAGAAGTGTGGGAACGGCGGCTACTGTACAGGTAGAAACCCCATTGGAAAGGCAAGACATGCATCAAATAGACCTCTTTACCCGCTACTGACAGGTTCAACATGTAATCATGACTCAAATAGACCTCTTTACCCGCTACTGACAGGTTCAACATGTAATCATGACTCAAATAGACCTCTTTTTTATTTCAAATAGACCTCTTTTTTTAGGTCAAATAGACCTTACTTTTAAAATAGACCTCACTTTTTAAAGATACCTCTCTTTTTGCTACTGACAGGTTCAACATGTAATCACAAATGCTGGCCAACGTGAAAAGGATCTCTATAGATATATTACAATGTCTGTTTTACCCAGTGGGTGCAAAGCAACTTAATACGACTGTTTGAACGGGCAGTAATAAGGTACAGCTTCGTAACATCAGCAGGCAAACTCATGTTCACTCAATGCTACACAGCCCACAAAACAGAAGCCTATCTACAGCATTTAATGCTCTTTACTTTATTACAGTTACATAGCTCTACAGCATCTAAAGCTCTTTACTTTATTACAGTTACATAGCTCTACAGCATTTAATGCTCTTTACTTTATTACAGTTACATAGCTCTACAGCATCTAATGCTCTTTACTTTATTACAGTTACATAGCTCTACAGCATTTAATGCTCTTTACTTTATTACAGTTACATAGCTCTACAGCATTTAATGCTCTTTACTTTATTACAGTTACATAGCTCTACAGCATCTAAAGCTCTTTACTTTATTACAGTTACATAGCTCTACAGCATCTAAAGCTCTTTATTTTACTACAGTAACACAGCGTTGCCTTCTTCTGCATCTTGTCGTTGTGAAGAAACACATTTGCTCACATTTGCTCACATTTGCTCATATGTCGGCCCATTTGTTTTCTTATCTCCTCTGGACGCTAACGACTTTCTCATTAGTAATCTTCCTTTAGCGTACTGGGACAATGGCTGCTGCTACCCAAATGTGACGTAGTCACGTTAGATAGATAGATAGATCGATTTACTATCTCGCTAGTAAATTGCTCCAGTGTTGCTTGAAGTGCAGTGTCACAAGGCAGCCCCCTGATGAGCGCTTAATTCTCTATAATTCTCCCTCCAACCTTTAACACCACTGAGCCGTCCCTACCTTTAACACCACTGAGCTGTCCTACCTTTAACACCACTGAGCTGTCCCTACCTTTAACACCACTGAGCTGTCCTACCTTTAACACCACTGAGCTGTCCTACCTTTAACACCACTGAGCTGTCCCTACCTTTAACACCACTGAGCTGTCCCTACCTTTAACACATCTGAGCTGTCCCTACTTTACCTTTGTGATGACACAGAAAAGAGTAAGACAGATGACTTCACTCAGTGTCGTCAACACACACAAGGTCTGGTGTGTGTGTGTGTGTGTGTGGTCAGGGAGGATGAGCCAAACGTAAATGGATTAGAGGAGTCATTGCCATAGACAAGCTCATCATCATCACACACACACACACACACACACAGGAAGAGAAAGTATATGTACTGCCTCACTCTCTATGGTCTTCCACTCCCCTGACCCCACGCAGGAACTCACCTGTTGCAGGTGAGAGTTGAGAGTGGTTGTTGGAAAAAACGATCAAAGTTGAAGCAAGTGAGACTCCCCTTTTTCCTCTTCTGTTCTGTCTATCCGTATATTCTTCCACACGCGTGTCTTGCTCTGTCTGTCCATTTATATTCCTCTCTTGGTGTCCTGCTCTGTCTGTCCCAGATATTCCTCTCTTGGGTATGGCTGGCTCTGGAAGCCCCAGCCAGAGAGAGGGCTGATGGGAAGGGCAGAGGGAATCGAGTTGTCCTCTCACCCGGCCCGGCGCACACACACACACACACACTGCTTCAGGAGAGGGGGGAGATGGGGCCAAGGAGTCGGCCTCTCGCCCGGCTGCGGCCAGAAGAAACCACGTCCATCCAACAGGAGAGACAGACACAGAGAAGCATGAGAGGAGGAGAGGAGAGAGGGATGAAGAGAAGGATAGCGGGATAGAGAGGGATGGAGGGAGAGAGAGGGAAGGGGAAGGGGGAGAAAAAAAGAGAGGAGAGAAAAAAAGAGAGAGAGGATAGAGAGAGAGAGAGAGAGAGAGAGAGAGAGAGAGAAAAAATATATAGGGAAAGAATAAATAGCCGTTCTAAAAGTGAGGCGGTGTTCCAGGTGTCTCTTTCCAATGATTCCAAAGCTGGGTCCTGCGGTCCGTCTCACACACACACACACACTCCAAAGCTGTGTCCTGCGGTCTGTCTCACACACAGGCGTGGGAAGCGTGTGTGTGTGTGTGTGTGTGTATTCCTGACAGGAAAAAGAAGAGCTGGATACACGGGTGGGGAAAGTTCCGAGTTCCCCTCTCGACTAACTGAGCTGTGGACACTGAGCAGCGGAACTGACGAGCGAAGAGGCAGGAGGGAGGGTCAGCACGCACACACACACACACACACACACACACACACAGGGAGGGGAGAGGTAACTTCACCCCACAGACTCCATGTATGGGCCTGCAAGGCGAACCCTGATGGGGAATCTGCCATAAATAGACGGGAGAGAGAAGGAGAGAGAGAGAGAGAGAGAGAGAGAGAGAGAGAGAGAGAGAGAGAGAGAGAGAGAGAGAGAGAGAGAGAGAGAGAGAGGGGGGACATAAAGAGAGAGAGAGAGGGGGAGAGAGAGAGAGAGAGAGAGAGAGGGGAGGGAGAGAGAGAGAGAGAGAGGGGAGAGAGAGAGAGAGAGAGAGGGGGACAGAGAGAGAGAGAGAGAGGGGAGAGAGAGAGAGAGAGAAGGGGAGAGAGAGAGAGAGAGAGAGAGAGAAGGGGGTAGATAGAGGGGGTAATTGAATGAATGTGAATGAGTGAATGAAGAAATCAGCTGTTTGATCAACAATCCACACCCCCCCCCCCCTACACACACACACTAGGGCTGTCACTTTTGTGAAAAAATCCTGTTCGATTTTTGAGACATAAGTGTACACTGAATCGATTGTAAATGTCTAAAGATGTTTCCATTTTCAACGCCAAATATAGGCCAATTCACAAACTACTAACAGGCATTAGGACGAATGTAAAGAGGGCGCTTGTAGACGCAAGCCAGCAATATTTCTGATGATTTATTGGCGTGAAGTTTCATGCACAATGACAAACAGAAGTGCAACATTCTCGAAAAACAATAAGCCGAGTGGACTGCCATTACATCAGTGACAAACATGACTGCAGGCTTCAACGTAGCTGTGTCTGTGTTTACGATTAGAAATGTCAAACAAATTTTGCCTACGTAGAACTCGACTGCACAGTTTGCATAGCCTACCGCTTTGTTCTTCTCCATAGTTTGATACACCAAAAATCCGAAGTACTTCCACATCGAACTCCTCAAGTTATTAGGGCCTATCACTCGTCTCTCTACATGTCGAACAGGTTGATCGCGTTGTCATCCATTTTTGGCAAAACACGAGCAGCACCATAGCACAGCAGCAGATTGAAACAGCTGTTCCCGGTGCGTAAAATTGGTGGGAATTTTCTTTTTAGCTTTCACAATGCTTACTGCACTTGAATTCTTTTATATTCTTATATTCGTGTTTGTGAATTTTGTTACATCTATCTTTTTTATTTGTTTATTTCGTTTAAAATTAATAGTGTAAATATTTGGTTAAAATCGATTCCCTATTTTAGTTTTCGAAACTTGTGTTGTTTGGTCCAATCGATTGTGCAATCCATTTTCGAACGTAAAGTGACAGCCCTAACACACACACACACACACACACACACACACACACACACACACACACACACACACACACACACAGACAGAGAGAGACCTTAAGCAGACCTCAGACCTTAAGCACTTGAAATGCACTTTGCCCTCTGACCATGGGGAACATAGGAAAGGTGTGTGTGTGTGTGTTTCTATGGGTGTCTTCTGTCAATCTATGCAAAGTATGTGCAGAAAATATGAAAGCATGTAACGTACTGGGTGGGTAGACGCACAAGTACACATATTTGTGCACACATGTGTGTCTGGTCTGTGTGAGCGTGAATGCGTCAGTGAGTGTGTGTGTGTCTTCATCTGTGTGAATGTATGAGTGAATGTTTGTGTGTGTGTGTGTGTGTGAGTGATGAGAGAGAGAGATATTGGCACAGGTCAGCAGTGATCTCTCCTCACAAGAAGCTTCCAGAAATAACTAAGCTTGGTGACTGAGGCGGCAGGATTCATTTGTTTATGATGCAGCTAACGCGATGCACACACACACACACACACACACAACGCACGCACACACACATAACGCACGCACGCACACACACACAACGCACGCACACACACACACACCGCACACACACACACACACATAACGCACGCACACACACACACACACACACAAACACATAACGCACGCACACACACACACACACACGCACACACACACACACACACACATAACGCACGCACGCACAGACACACATAACACACACACACACATAACGCACGCACGCACAGACACACATAACGCACGCACACACACACACACACACAGCTATGCTATACACACACACATAACGCACGCACGGCTAGAATTTATTAAGTTATGTTTATGACACACACACACACACAAGGGTAGAATTGATTTAGTTATGTGTATGATTAAAGATAGATACACACACACACACACACACTGAATTGCGTGTGTAAATAAAGCAGTGTGTGTGTGTGTAGGGTGTAGGGGCAGGGTTAAAATAGGGCCGTCAGGGGGCACTTTAAGTTCCCAGAACAGCCAAAACAGTCTCCTCTGCTGACACACACGTGCACATGCCACACTAGTACACACACACACACAAATACACACACACACACACACACACACCACTCCAAAAGGTATCTGCACTGCCTTCAGGTGTGATTTAGAGGACAGAAGACACACACTAACACACACACACACTTTTCCCAGATTCCCTAGATTCCTCTCGGAAGGAATGGAAGTTTGTTTATGAGGGACGTGTGTGTATGAATGTACGTGTGTGTGTTAGGGCTGAAACGATTAGTTGAGTAACTGTAATAAATCGATTACAAAAACTCTCTGCCTCGAGGCTTTCAAAATTAAGTTGGTGTGATAGATAGATAGATAGATACTTTATTGATACCCAAGGGGAAATTCGATGGCAGAGAGCCAAGAAACCGTCCGTAAAAGGCAGAGAATGTCTAAAGTTTTGGGATCATTTCAAACTTAGCACATCAACGATGATTCAACATCTGAGCCGAATGCATCCAGTTATTAACACCAGCTCACCAAGCGTAGCCGACACAAGGCAACGTAAACACTGATGTTAACTGTACTGGCAGTAGATAGACACACACTTTCTCTCTACTCCTCATATGCTCTCTCTCTCTCTCTCTCTCACACACACACACACACACACACACACTCCGGGTGTTAGGTTACCTCACCAAATAGGCCTACCCCAGACATAATTATTATAGGTTATTTGGAAGTAGGGCTGGGATAAACGATTATTTTTTAAACGATTAATCTAGCAATTATTTTTTCGATGCATCGATTAATCTAACGATTCATTTTTTCAGTCCGATTCGATTTCGATTCGATTATCGATTATCTCCCAATTAATTCACTAATAGCAACTTATACATGTTTATTTACATATATGAATGAAAAAACATGAATTCTTTAACATTGCAATATATGTTTATTGCTCTTAAGATTCCAAAATAAAAGACTATACAAGTGCAAAGTAATGCATTCTTAGTCAGAGGTAGCATTCAATAAAGTTCAGTAGTGTATGTCTAATTGAGTGATTGTCATTTTAAGACGTTAACATTAACACAGTTAAAAGGCTGCTGATGTGTGGATGCAATTCATAACGTAGTTAGTTCAAATAACGGTTCGTACTTCTCCTTTGGACAAGCACTTTTGAGTCTTGGAAAACACTTTTCCATTTACATCGGGATTTTGCAAACATTCAGAGTCAATAAAATGAGCCCGAGTAACGAATACAAGTAGCTGCAAGTAAGCATGCCAAACTTGACATCCAAACAGTATTCTAACGTTAGCTTTGAAATACTGCTTGATTGCATACTGTAACTTAACTTAGTTTAGTCTGCTCAATGTACTATGTTGTGATAAGACCTTAGCAGAGTTTACCTTAACTTTAATGCTGCAGTTTTGAACAAATTTGCGCAGCACGATGCTAAGCAGATTTAATAGCAATTTAGCCCACTGTGTTCTATAGACATTCTCTGGTTCTATGCAGTGCTTTTATGTGGCAACAACAATCCTTCAACAATCGTGAATAATTTGTTAAATGCACATGCAGAGGAGGAGCAGCGGGCTCGTTACGAGAGAGAGCTGGGCGGGGCTAGGAAAGGCTGTGTGAGTAAAAAGTGCAGCTCAATGAAATTATCTTATCTTTAATTTAAATAGTAGGACTACAACATAGAATATCAATGTGTGGTGGCCGGTTTTGATTTTGTGCTGCCCAGCCACAGATTAGTCAACGTATGGAAAACACTGAAGGTGTAAAATTAAAAATATTTAGCAGCACACGTTATGCTTGACGAATCGACGCTCATATTTTGCGTCGACGTATTTTTTGCGTCGACGTCATCGATGACGTCGACGCGTTGTCCCAGTCCTATTTGGAAGTAATGGTAAATGCTGCAGATGCACAAATCTACATAAAACATGCACTTTTCTCACACGCACGCGCGCGCGCACGCACACTGCTGCAGATGCACAAATCTACATAAAATAGATATTTTCATTTACTTTGAAGTGAGTAGGGCTAGTCTACAGCATGACATACGTTGTGCATATTAATAATTTGTACTTAATAATGGATTTTTTTTTTTTTTATCTGATTACTTGATTAATCAATGAAACGATCGATAGAACAATCGATTCCAAATCGTTAGCTGCAGCCCTAGTGTGTGTGTGTGTATGTGTGTGTGTGAGAGAGAGAGAGGTGATGTTCTGCCTTTATTTCATGTCCTTTATATATCACTGATTACCTGTATAATTAAAAAAAAAAGTTTTTTTTGTCATGCCAGTAACGCTGCATTGAATTTATCTCGCGCTCCGTCTCTCGCTCTCACACACACAGAGTCTCTACATCAGTCCATCACTCACTCTCTCTCTCTCACACACACAGAGTCTCTACATCAGTCCATCACTCACTCTCTCTCTCTTACACACACTAAAACAGCATCTCCATCTCACACCCATTTTTCCATCAATATGCTCAGTGCCAGCTCCATACCAGCATGCCCAGGTGATCAGGGAAGCCTGATCTAACTCAATCATAGCTACTCCTCACCACTAGAGGGCTCTACAAAACAACACACTGACGGATACAGAGTGAGTGCGTTGTGTGCAGTCTACCTCTCAATCTAACACAGCACAGTCGAAATCAAGCTCTGTGTCCTATTCGGTGGAAGTTTCCTCATCGAGCGCCTCAGGAACAGACTAGGACTGTGCTAAGGGCCTAGCAAGTCAATGCGTCCCCTCAGGAACAGACTGTACTAAGGGCCTAGCAAGTCAACGCGTCCCCTCAGGAACAATATAGCAAATCAGTTTCCTTTAGATCACCACATCAACCTTTCCCAATGCGGACTGAGGTTTTTGCGTGTGTGTGTGTTTGTGAATTAATCCAATTTGGAAGAATATCTAACTACCTTTCTCAAGTTGCATATATCGCCACCAAATCCCACCGTGTATGTGTGTGTGTGATCCCACCTTGTGACAAACCATTATGTTTTCTTTGTTTACTTAGTACCCACATAATCTCTTTAAAAGTACCATAACGCTACACCACACACACACACTAAGCACAGTCATGAGTTCAGCTTATAGGATTGTATGCCCAAATATATAATAACATGAAGCATAAAGCCCATTGCCCTGATGTCCGATCATGCACTACAGAAACAAAAACAGTAAGCTATACCTAAGCAACTACACAATATAGTTTACTGTATGTCAGTTTACACAGTGCCGTTTGGAAAAAAAATTGTAAAAAAATATGACTTCTGCTTGGTTTTGTGGAAAGAAATGGACAGAATGAGATTTACAAATATGACATAGCCATCAACATATTTAAGGCATCTTGCTGTGAAAAAAAATGACAAAGCATTATTATCACACATGATTATAGCCTAACATCACAGCATGAACTGTGTTATTTGACTGAGGGTGCTTATTCAGATATCAGGTGGGCCTATATCTTATTCAACGCACACGTGAGTTCACACAACAGTGGTGGAAACCTCAAACGGTCTAATAAGAAATATAGACAGGTGATCACCCAACCGTGATGACACATTCCTCCGTAGTTTGAAAGAAAAAAAACAAAGCCTAGGCCTACTGTCTTGTTCTTCTTGACGTAAGGTCTATGTGCATCAGTAAACCTGGGACACAATTATATAAAAATTAAGCTAGCCTACATTGGTCGAATCGAACGACTTTTCACATCACATGAAAACTGAAGATGAAACGTACCTTGATGACTCCTTGCCAATTTGTTAAACTTTCCCGAGTGTTACGTCTCAGCAAAGAAGAAGACTAGAAGAAGATAAAGTTGCCGGTTTATTCACACTATCAAGATGAAATGGCGTCTTGATTTTTGAAGTTGTGCAGTAGCGTGACTCTCCTCCGCAGGTGCACGCGTGCGAAAGTTAAAAAAAACTAGCATTATGATCCTGAGTTTTTTTGGGACTTCCGGATGGTTTAGACCAATCGTTTCAGAGTAAACCGGTGCTGGGTTTAGCTTCCCCCACCTTTAGCACCCTTTAAGCAATATGGGCTGTTTTAAAAAGTTCAGAAGTGGAAGCTGGGTTGAGCTCGAGCTCCTGCAGTTCATTATGTATTCATACACTTCACTTCTGTGTAGACAGTTGGCATGTTATGCCAGAGTTCTAGCTTTGCATCTTATATTCTCTGTCAATAGAAAAATGTATGTTTTTCAAAAAGCCTTTTCATTGAAAACTAATCATGCCATTTTGAAAGCATCCTCACTTCTCAAATGTGCACCTAAAACCCAGTAGGCCTACAGCGCATACATATATTGACTTACAATATATATTGACATACAATATGCACAAATGTTGATGTATCCAGGAGCGATGTGTTAATGTGTGGTATGTTGGAGTCAGGAGGTACCTACTCCGAATTTAAAGAGCAAAATGTATCAAGAGGTTTTTGTGCATGTGGGACCTTTGAGCTTACTCATCAATGTTTGTGGTAAAGGTGTGTATGTGTGTGTGTGTGTGGTAAGGTCTTGTCAAAGTTGTTAAATTAGCTAATACATTTTGCCTAGTTGTTAAATTAGCTTTAGTTTGACTTAACAGTTTGTGCACCCATTATTAAAATTAAGACCCTGTGTCTGCACAGATGAGAAAACCACCATCATCATCAATGCACCATCCTCACCCATCTTCA
Organism: Alosa alosa; assembly: GCF_017589495.1. Lineage (NCBI taxonomy): Eukaryota > Metazoa > Chordata > Actinopteri > Clupeiformes > Clupeidae > Alosa > Alosa alosa. Next base: position 2,396,663 of record NC_063207.1, on the reverse strand, counting down.
TCATCATCACATGCAGTAAGAGACTCCTGGCCACAGAGTTACAATGATGAGTTTTTCAATTTTATTTTTTTTTACTCTGTCTAAAAAATAAGACTGATGTGATTCCCAAGGCCAGCAGACAGGGAGGATGGTGTCACATTCCCAGATGAAGACGTACAAGTACACAAACAAAAACAACCCAAAACAAACAACAATCTACAACAAACATGAGAGAAGAAACCAAATAAGACCGCATTCAGCTTGAGAAGAACACACACACACACACAACCCAGCAGAGCTGAGGAACACACACACACAACCTAGGAGAGCTGTGGAACACACACACAACCCACAACAGCTCAGGAACACACACACAAAACCCATAACACACACACAACCCAGGAGAGCTGAGGAACACACACACACACACAACCCAGAAGAGCTGAGGAACACACACACACAACCCAGAAGAGCTGAGGAACAGACACACACACACAACCCAGAAAAGCTGAGGAAGAAAACAATGGATGTTATTCGCTAGCTGTTGCCATGCGTGTCATGCCCCTCTCCCCTCGACACACACACACACACACACACACACACACACACACACACACACACACACACACACACACATACAAACACATACAAACACACCACACACACATACAAACACACACACACACACACACACATACAAACACACACACACATACACACACATGCACACACAAACACACTCACACACACACATACAAACACACACACAAACAAAACACAGGGAAGAGTGTGTGTGCCCGTGGTCCAGGCTGCCATGGCTACTGTTGCCGTGGTGTCACGGTGACGTTACTATGGCGCTACACCGCCCAGGTCCCACAGCCAAAGTCCACTCCCCAGGTCAAAGTTCAAAGGGTCATCAAGGGGTCAATGGAAACGACGAGACAGGCCAGGTTTCCAGGTCAAAGGTCAGTCCTCTTCTCTGGCCAATGAGATCAGGTCAATCATCTTCTCTGACCAATGAGATCATTGGCTGTTCCAGGTCAATCATCTTCTCTGACCAATGACAATGACATGGCTTTTCTTTGGCCCAGCGGGAGCATACAAATCAAAGGTCATGGCTTACATACAAAATATATCATAAAATATTTAAAAAATACTGCGTTTTTATTTTGTACATTATGCAGACTGGATAACAGTTTTCAATGATAACAAAAATAAATATTCAACGCAATGCTTCTCCCTCAGCTACACCATGTGCCTTGAACAAAATGATGAGCAGAAAAAGCTTACATAGAGACACACACTTACACACACACACACCTCTGCTTTGACATACAGACACCCTCAGGCACACATACAAACACACGCACACAGCACTGACAGATGTGTGTGTGTTTCCACAGATGGATCTTTTCCAAATGTGTGTGTGCCTACGTGTGTGGTTCCTGCCTGTCCCAGGCTGACTGATATTGCTCTGACTCTGTGTGCAGTCCTTCCTCTCTTCCACTCTGCTCCTCTCTTCATAAATCTCTTAAAATGACCTCCTTTTCCATTAAACTCATTTGATTAAAAATATGTTTTAAAACTCTGGTCATTTTAATTAAAATAATAATATTTAGAAATAGCAGTAAATAAATTTAAATTCCCTTCAGTCCATGTATAATGTTTAAAGCATCTTGATAAACTCTCTTTAAAATTAAAAATATGAAATAAATGTTTTTTAAAATGGCAATGTCATTTAGATAAAATATATGTTTTAAAAATATTGATATCATTTTGAATTAAAAAAGTAATGTTTTGGGTTTCTTCAGTAAATAGGCTGGAATTAAAATAATAATATGTTTTCTGTCTTGACTGGAGTCAAAAAATATGTTTAAGACTCTTCCTTAAATCTCTTCATCATTCTCTCTCTTCACTCTGCTCATCCCTTAAAATATATTTTCCATAATATCCTCTTTAAATCATATATCTTCCTCTGCATAATAATATCCTCTCTTCATATATCTCTCTTAATATATATTTAAATATATATGTCTTCCATATCCTCTCTTCATCTGCTCTCTTTTCATCCCTCTCTTTCTGTACTGTCATCACCCTTCGTCAGCGTTCTCTGTAGCGGCAATCAGCCTGTGGCATTTCTCGTTGGCACTTGTTGGCCTTCCCAATTTAGCTGGCCAGCTGAGTAAAAACACCAGACAATGATAATATAAACCAATCAGAGTGTTATTCATCAATGTGCCAACCAATCAGTGCTTGGCTGAGAGTCGTAGAAACCAATCAGGGCATTATGCAGTGACTTACAAACCAATCAGCTTCTCTGATGAGAGGACACCACAGCGTGGTCCCCTGGACCTGCCGTCAGAGGTGGTGAAGTTCTGGTCCAAACGTTCCCCTGGCCAGGAACCTAGAACCAAACGTTCCCCTGGCCAGAAACCTAGAACCAAACGTTTGTATATAAAGTGTTTGAAGTTGTGGTGCATGAACAGCGAAAAGGTTTCCCAAATATTTTCTACATTTTCATTTTATTCGTTGGGTTTTCATTATTCTGCAATGATAATGACGTGGCCGACACCTCATCCATTCTACGTCCAGTGCTGGGAGCAGATCTACTGGTAGAAAGCGTAGCCATGATCTAAGTACCCTGTAATTGCAATGCTACTGTACATCACCATACCCAGAGTGCCTCAGCAGCCTGCGGCCCAAGGCCTCCCGGACCCCGTCCACCCCCGTCCGGCCCGTCAGCCCTCGATCCGCCTCGAGCCCCTCGCCCGACCACACTCGCCAATCACCGCCCATGTCCCGGGGTCAGCGCAGGGTTAGCCCCGCCCATGTCCTGGGGTCAGCGCAGGGTTAACCCGTGGGTGTCTGCCCGCTAGGAAAGACTCCTAATCCAGCCACGGGTCCTGCGTGTTCAGGAGTGGTCCTGCGTGTTCAGGTCTTGCGTGGTTCCGTGCGGTGTGGCGTGGTTCTGTGCGGTGTGGCGTGGCGTGGTTCCGTGCGGTGTGGTGTGGTTCCGTGCGGTGTGGTGTGGCGTGGTTCCGTGCGGTGTGGCGTGGTTCCGTGCGGTGTGGTGTGGCGTGGTTCCGTGTGGTGTGGCGTGGTTCCGTGCGGTGTGGTGTGGCGTGGTTCCGTGCGGTGTGGCGTGGCGTGGTTCTGTGCGGTGTGGTGTGGCGTGGTTCCGTGCGATTAATGGCGGCGTGGTTCCGTCGCGGTGTAATGGCGTGAAAGCGTGCGTAGTTCCATCGCGGTAATGGCGTGGTTCGTCGCGGTGTGGCGTGGCGTGGTTCCGTGCGGTGTGGCGTGGTTCCGTGCGGTGTGGCGTGGTTCCGTGTGGTGTGGCGTGGCGTGGTTCCGTGCGGTGTGGCGTGGCGTGGTTCTGTGCGGTGTGGCGTGGTTCCGTGCGGTGTGGCGTGGCGTGGTTCCGTGCGGTGTGGCCATACAGAGTTGAGTGGATGGCATTGAGCCCCCACCCCACCCCCCCAATAGCAGGCAGACAGCTGGCACTGTGGGCACGGTAAACCCCAAAACAAACAAACAAACAAACAAACAAACAAACAAAACTAACAAACAAAACTAACAAACAAAACTAACAAACCAACAGAAGAGAGAAGGACAGAGAGGGTCTGAATCAACGTCTGTGCTGATAGGCTCCCAGTCAGTGATCAGCGATCAGCGGATCCAGAGCAACAGTTCTCCAGCCAGTCAGTGCCAGTCAGTGATCAGCCAATCAGTGATCAGCCAATCAGTGATCAGCCAGTCAGTGATCAGCAAGTCAGTAATCAGCCAGTCAGTGATCAGCCAATCATTGATCAGCCAGTCAGTAATCAGCCAATCAGTGATAAGCGGATCCAGAGGAACAGTTCTCCAGCCATTCCATTCCTCCATTCCATTCCATTGCTGTTCTGCTCCTGCCCTGCACTCTGGGGGGGTGTGGGGGGAGGGGTCTCGTCTGATCAGCCGACGGGCTTCACACAACGCAGACCAGGACAATGGGGGGGGGGCAGAAGCAGAGTGTTTTTGGTACATTCATATTTCCACACAGACAAGGGCAATGAGGCAGAGGAGGGAGGGGTTGGGGATTGGGGTTGGGATCCGTACGCACCCAGGATGAAGCGTCGCTACAGATGAAGCGTCGCTACAGATGCCACTCCACTTGCTCCGTGCAGTGGAGGAGTGTGTGTGTGTGTGTGTGTGTGTGTGTGTGTGTGTGTGTGCGTGTATTGTGTGTGTGTGTGTGTGTGTGTGTGTGTGTGTGTGTGTGCGTGTGTGTGTGTACGGGGTATTATGGGATGCTAGGGGACGGTGGGGTGAAAATGGTTTCCATGGCAGTCAGTCAGTCGGGGAGCACTGGGGGGGCTGGTGAGTGGGGTGAGGAGGTGGTTGCTAGAGCGGGTTGCTAAGGGTCAGCTCCCTTTGGCAGTGGGACAGCACTTGCGGGGACCTAGGGCCCGGGCCAGGAGCGGCTCATACACAATGCTCTCGTCGGAGTAAAAGGCCATTTCTGTGTGTGTGTGTGTGTGTGTGTGTGTGTGTGTGTGTGTGTGTGTGTGTGTTTGTGTGTTTGTGTGTGTCTGTTTGTGTGCTTATGCATGTCTACATGGGTTGGATGCATGTATGTCTGTGTTTGTGTGAGTGTATGTGTCATGTTTGTGCACATTTGTACATTTGTGTGTGTGTGTGTGTGTGTGTGTGTGTGTGTGTGTGTGTGTGTGTGTGTGTGTGTGAAGATGTACGAGTGAGCGGAGAGGTGAGAGGGTTATGAGGTGAAGGCATTCTTGCGGAGGTCATAGCCAGGTCACAGTGCTGGAGGCTGGCCAGTCTGTACAGATGACCTTTGCTCTTGTGGAGAAACGACCTTGGCCTTGTGTGGAGATGACCTTGGCCTTGTGTGGAGATGACCTTGGCCTTGTGTGGAGATGATCATGGCTCTCAGCGTCAGACGTCCTCTATGTGGCTCAGCTCTGTCACATCTGAAACAGACAGGAAACACATCACTAGAGGCAGGAACAGGAAATGCATCACTACAGACAGAAACGGGAAATAAATCACTACAGACAGGAAATACATAACTAGTGCTTTCAGTAGACACAGAAACAGGAAATGCATCGTCCATCATCATCATCATAATACTGTTACATCTCTAGTCACAATAAATTATGTATTTATCTGCTTTGGTTTTGGTGATGTTTACTGCATTTATGTATGCATCACAGAGGGCAGTTCTGTATTAGGGGCTGTTCTGTATTAGGGGTTTCTGTATTAGAGGCAGCCGTGATCAGAGCTGACTGGAAGAACCCCAACAATCTTTTGCTGCAGAAACAACAACCCAACAATGCGACCCACGTTGAAACAACAACCCAACAATGCGACCCACGTTGAAATAACAACCCAACAATGCGACCCACGTTGAAACACCAACCCAACAATGTGACCCACGTTGAAACACCAACCCAACAATGCGACCCACGTTGAAACACCAACCAAACAATGCGACCCACGTTGAAACAACAACCAAACAATGCGACCCACGTTGAAACACCCGGCTTCATATAGTTAGGCAGCTTGGTGCAAGTGCAGTCAAACTGTCTTAGTTGTCTTGTCCTAAGTCTTCAAGAATGTTTCTGTACATCTTTCCCTGACCGTATGACGTTCTCCAGTGAGAAAAAGGAAACGTGTCTTTGAGAATGGACACGGCACATTTGTGGTCATGTGAATTCAGCCAGTGCTTCAGAGAGAACAGAGAGTTTTTTCTGAGACAACATCATGATCATCTGAATTCAGCCAGTGCTTCAGAGAGAACAGCGTTTTTCTGAGACAACATCATGATCATCTGAGTTCAGCCAGTGCTTCAGAGAGAACAGAGAGTTTTTCTGAGACAACATCATGATCATCTGAGTTCAGCCAGTGCTTCAGAGAGAACAGAGAGTTTTTCTGAGACAACATCATGATCATCTGAGTTCAGCCAGTGCTTCAGAGAGAACAGAGAGTTTTTCTGAGACAACATCATGATCATCTGAATTCAGCCAGTGCTTCAGAGAGAACAGAGAGTTTTTCTGAGACAACATCATGATCATCTGAGTTCTGCCAGTGCTTCAGAGAGAACAGAGAGTTTTTCTGAGACAACATCATGATCACTATCATGTCTCCTTTCATCCTCACACTCCCTTAAAAAAAACTACAGTAAAACTTATAATAAAAGTGCTCCATAATATCACATAATATAATTTCCGCCGAGACACCTTCAGCTTGTTCCCTTTAATATCACATCTGCGGAGACACCATCAGATTGTGCTCCATAATATCACATCTACTGTGTCATATCACATAAATTATCTACTGTTCTGCTCAGAGCAACCTGGAGCCTGAGGTGTATAATCTCAGCATATACAGATCCCTCAGTAAAGGCGTCTGGTTTGTAGGTGTGTAATCTCAGTTGAGGCGTCCGGTTTGGAGGTGTATAATCTCAGATGAGGCGTCCGGTTTGGAGGTGTATAATCTCAGTTGAGGCGTCCGGTTTGGAGGTGTATAATCTCAGTGGAGGCGTTTGGTTTGTAGGTGTATAATCTCTGTAGATGCGTCTGGTTTGGAGGTGTATAATCTCAGTACAGGCGTCTGGTTTGGAGGTGTGTAACCTCAGTTGAGGCGTCTGGTTTGGAGGTGTATAATCTCAGTAAAGGTGTCTGGTATGGAGGTGTAATCTCGCTTGGAGGTGTATAATCTCTGTAGAGGCGTCTGGTTTGGAGGTGTATAATCTCAGTAGCGTCTGGTTTGGAGGTGTGTAATCTCAGTTGAGGCGTCCGGTTTGGAGGTGTATAATCTCAGTGGAGGCGTTTGGTTTGTAGGTGTATAATCTCTGTAGATGCGTCTGGTTTGGAGGTGTATAATCTCAGTAGCGTCTGGTTTGGAGGTGTGTAATCTCAGTTGAGGCGTCTGGTTTGGAGGTGTATAATCTCAGTTGAGGCGTCTGGTTTGGAGGTGTATAATCTCAGTACAGGCGTCTGGTTTGGAGGTGTGTAATCTCAAGCGTCTGGTTTGGTCATTACCAGATTGACGGTGGACAGACGCTGGGTGAAATGTGAGCACTGGCACTGAAAGGGCCCAAATGATGGGCCTCTGAAACCAACTTCAAAGCATTCAGCTCCATCTAGTGGTCAGATGTGGTATGAAAGGTTTTGAGATTTCAGTGTACCTGTAATTTGACTGCAATAGGATCTCCCGTTATATTATTTGAATGACAACCCTAGCATGTCTTAAAATCCTGAAAATGTGACTTAATTATAGAGAAATATATAATATCATTCATGATATCATAACACAGGATGAATGTATTGCTATCACTCAATTCCCTGTTTACTGTGAGAGTGTGAATCTCTCTCTCTCTCTGTGCGTGCGCCTGTGTGTGTCATTTCACTGTGGCCCACTGTGAAAACCTTAAATGACAATTCTGTACATTGAGTTGAGATTAAATTAGTCTCTGCAACAAGGGCTTGAATCCCAGTCTGACAGAAGTATGTCCTCCTCCCTTTAAATCAGTCTTTCTCAAACTTTTTCAGGCCAAGGAGCACTTAACCAATATAAAAAAACTCACGGACCACCTAGATAAAAAAAAAAAACAGTAGACCTACTTCAACAGTATGTAACTACATAATAGGCCTACTCACTGAACCACCTTGCTCATTGTCTTTCCCTCTTGCTTATTGTGTCAGAGGATTCATATGATTTAAACTGACGTACCTTACATATAACCTGACCCTCGCCAGATGAATTTCGTTCCGCTTAGCTCCGCCTAGCTCCACTCACATCCATCTGGGACCTCTTCCGTTGAGAGTGATTTCGGCACGAGATTCTATGGTAGAGCCAATCAGGACGTAGGGCGGGAGTTTCATAGATGTGACGTAGCGTAGAAGCGACTGTGAGACTGTTCTCAGCGTCACGGGTTGGCTTCGATGTGAGTGGTTGAAGTAGCACGTCAATAGATGACGGACAAGTGGCTTATCCAATAAAAAGGATTTTTTGAAAAGGCCCAGCCTTCTGAAGCACCACTCCAATGGATCGGTCCCAGATGGATGAGTGGAGCTAGGCGGAACGAAATTCATCTGGCGAGTCAGGTTACCTTACATAGGCAGTGTCGCAGAACTGTTTGGATTTACATACAAGTTGGTTCAATATTGCAAACAACTATCATATTTTACCACGTCTGCTCGCGGACCACTTGGGATAGCTTGCGGACCACCAGTGGTCCCCGGATCACACTTTGAGAAACACTAGGCTGTACATCCAGATATCATCTGAAAAGGGAGATTCCAGACATGGGGTCTGGACCGTTCCACTGGAATGTTTTTTTTTTTATGGAATCCTATGAGTAACGTGGCTTAGTACCCTGAACAAACTCCATATGTTCTAAGAATACTTGGGTCCCTTTCAGTGAGACTAACCTCTGTGATATTGTTTTTAAATATATTTTCCACAGCCTGGTATTTATGACAGCATCTGGTAACAATGAAAAGAATTATCGTTAACGTAGTATAAGTTTTATGAGTGATGGCTGTACTCCATAGACTCCAAGTGATTAGAACTGTTTATGCTAAGCTATGAACTTCATAGACTTTAAGTGATTAGAACTGTTTATGCTAAGCTATGAACTCATAGACTCCAAGTAATTAGAACTGTTTATGCTAAGCTATGAACTCATAGACTCCAAGTGATTAGAACTGTTTATGCTAAGTTATGAACTCCATATACTTGTAAGTGATTAGAACTGTTTATGCTAAGCTATGAACTCATAGACTCCAAGTGATTAGAACTGTTTATGCTAAGCTATGAACTCATAGACTCCAAGTGATTAGAACTGTTTATGCTACTGTAAGCTATGAACTCATAGACTCCAAGTGATTAGAACTGTTTATGCTAAGCTATGAACTCCATAGACTGCAAGTGATTAGAACTGTTTATGCTAAGCTATGAACTCCATAGACTCCAAGTGATTAGAACTGTTTATGCTAAGCTATGAACTCCAAGGAATTACCAGTGCATGAAAATGCAAAACATGAGATGTAAAATATCACACGGTGTTAAAACAGATAATGTGCAGATAGGTACGCGGTGGGGGCCTGTCTGTGTGTGTGTGTGTGTGTGTTACCTGTGGGAGAGGTGTGTGTGTCCTGGGGCGGTGGGCGCCTGTGTGTGTGTGTTACCTGCGGGAGAGGTGTGTGTGTCCTGGGGCAGTGGGGGCCTGTGTGTGTGTGTGTGTGTGTGTGTGTGTGTGTGTTACCTGCGGGAGAGGTGTGTGTGTCCTGGGGTAGTGGGGCCCTGTGTGTGTGTGTGTTACCTGCGGGAGAGGTGTGTGTGTCCTGGGGCAGTGGGGGCCTTCGTGTGTGTGTGTGTGTGTGTGTGTGTGTGTGTGTTACCTGCGGGAGAGGTGTGTGTTTCCTGGGGCGGTGGGGGCCTTTGTGTGTGTGTGTGTGTGTGTGTGTGTTACCTGCGGGAGATGTGTGTGTTTCCTGGGGCGGTGGGGGCCCGTGTGTGTGTGTGTGTGTGTGTGTGTGTTACCCTGCGGGAGAGGTGTGTGTTTCCTGGGGGCGGTGGGGGCCCGTGTGTGTGTGTGTGTGTGTGTGTGTGTTACCTGCGGGAGATGTGTGTGTTTCCTGGGGCGGTGGGGGCCTTCGTGTGTGTGTGTGTGTGTGTGTGTGTTACCTGTGTTACCTGCGGGAGAGTTGTGTGTGTCCTGGGGCAGTGGGGCGGTCTCCTCCCCATCCCAGCTGGTGCTGCGTTGGCTGAGCCGTCTGATGCGCGACACCGAGTCCACCTCCTTCATGCGGGCTATCCTCTCCTTAGCAACCCGTCCTGGCGATGAGGCCAGCCTCTCCTGCAGCGCCTCGATTCTCTGAGATGGGACACGCCCCCGTCGTTCTGGCCCCGCCCCCTCCTGTCCATCTGTGGCACAGTCCCGCCCCTCAATCAGCTTTCCTGCCCCTTCACTGGACAGCACATGCTGTCCATCATCCTGCAGGCCCCTCCCATCCTCTGTGCTTGGCCCCTCCCCCCCCTCTCCCTCTCATGTCCAACATTCTCTTGACCCCTCCCCCCCTTCCTGTCATCCTCCAATCCCCACCTCTCGCCGCCACACACACCCCGCCGCCACTCCGCGTCCAGGGAACGCCTCTCTCTGGCCCCTCCCCTCTCCTCCTCAAAGTCTCGCCTCTCCCAGTCTGGGCCCAATGAGAGTCGACGGCTGTGATTGGGCGGCACGGACAGAGGAAGTCTGTCAGGAGGGAACTCCTGCAGCAGGGCGGGGTCAAGCCCGGGGTAAGCATGTACCGCCGCGGCGCAAGGCTCCCGCCGCATGCGCACCGGCTCCTGCCCGCCGCCGCCCTCATGTCCGTCCTCCTCCTCGGAGCCGGGCTCAGCTGGACCCGGTTCTGCTGTCGGAGAACCGGTCCGGTTCTTCTCGTCTGGCACCAGGTCTCTCTGGTCCAGGTTGGCCAGGGTCTGCGTGGGCTTGTCCTCGCTTGGCGCTGGTTCTGGATCGATCTGCAGGTCGGCATCTCCTGGAGGCTCAGCCTCTGCGCCGGCGCTCCTCTCTCCCGTGATGAGCGTCTCCAGGTGTTTCTCCGCCAAAGACAGCTGCCTCTTCCAATCAGGAGGCACCGCCATGACCTCACCCTCACCACCGAGGAAGCGGCCACCCTGCCCCACCGTTACCACAGCGAACCCAGAGCCCTGGTCGTCCCTGGCGACGGTGGCCGCCGCCATCTGCTCCAGCCTTAGCCTCTCGACTTCCATCTGGCAGTAGCAGCACTCCTCCCGTGCCACGGCGCCCCCTGCTGGCCCCACAGGGCCCTCAGCCCCACCACCGCCACCCCCACCGCCGGGCACTTTGGGTTTGACCACCGGCGGCCCCTGGGCTGGGTCTCGGCCCTGCTGCAGAGACTGGCATATGTGCTCGTAGTCGGGGGGGCTGGTGAGGGTGGACGCGTCCTGCATGGGTTGGCGGTCAGCCCAGGGCACCTCCGCCGCTGCAAGGCCACTGGGGCCCGCGACAGGAGGGGGTTGCTGCTGTGTGCTCGTGCTCGGAGCCTCGTCTTTGGGCGGGCTGTCCTTCGACGGCGGGAAGTCCAGGTTGACCGTTCGTCCGTCCATGGAGCGGCGTTGGGAGAGGGCGGACACGACAGAGCGGTAGTCACGGAAGCCGGTCTCGGAGCATGAAGAGGTGGACGGGCCGGCGGCGCATATCTCCTCCCGCAGGTGCTTGCTGAAGCTCACGCTCTTGCCGGTGGACGGTCGGGAGAAGGCACTCTTCACCTCTCGATACTCCGGGTCACCGCCCAGCACCGCACCTGCCCAGCTCTCCAGCCCGGCGGACCGCAGGCTGCCACCCCCAGGCTTCGGCCCAACCATGGGCTCGCTGGATGCTAGCTTGGCTTTGATGCGGTCAGGAATCAGCATGGAGGAGCCGTGGTGAATATTGCCCAGCGCTGACATGCTGTTGCTGGCCAGGCTAGGCAGGGTGACCAAGTTGTTGGACAGGCAGGACAGGCTGTTGCTGGCCAGGCTAGGCAAGGTGACCAGGTTGTTGCTGGCAGTGCTGAGCTCCAGGATGTCCTTGTAGGCCTCGTTGAGGTCCTCGATGCACTGGTCCATGCTGGGTCGCTTGCCTGCTGTCTGCTCCTGGGCCTCCTTGTGGATGCTCTCCAGCTCCTCGATGGCGTCGCCAGGGCGACGGCTCACGGGCTTCAGTAGGAACTGGCCAAACGCCTCGGAGGGGGCCGGACCGGGCTTCGTGGGCCCGTCTCCCTGCGCGGCGGGCATGATGGCCGCCGGGGGCCCTCCCGGTGGGGGGGTGGGTGTGGTCTGAGCTGGGGGCTGGTTGGGGGTGGGGGTGGAGGGTGTGGTGGAGGGTGCAGCGGAGCCTTGTGTCCGGAGCCTGTGCTCTTGGAGAAGGTGCCTGTCCGGGAGAAGGCGCTGTTGCTGGACGGTTTCAGCCGCTTCTGGCCCTTCATCGGGTACCCAAAGGGGGTCCCGCTGCCGCCACCACCACCACCACCACCTCCTCCACTGCTGCTGCTCTCTGGTCCTGCTCCTGGTCCTGTGTCAGGAGGGGGGCACTCTGGGCCTGGTGGCCCTGCACCGCTGGCAGCTCCGGGGGCTCCTGCAGGGGGTGCTGTGGGTGCTGCAGGCTGTTGTGCTTCCGTGTTGTTGGCGGGACCTGGAGCAGTGGTGGTGGTGGTGGTGGCGGGAGCAGCAGTGGTGCCAGCGGTGGCTGCAGGCGCGCTTTTGGCTGGCTCTGGGCTCGTCTGTGTCTCCTGGTCGCGGTACTGGTCCCCCGGCCAGGCACCCGAGTACCGGCGCAGTGCATCGTGGGGGTTGGGCTTGCTGGGCCGGGAGTCACGCCGGCGGTGGTGGTGGTGGTGGGGCCTCCGGGTGGACGACATGCGGCTGCTGGACACGCTGCCAGTCAGCGCCTGCAGCTCCAGGTCCGTGGAGGTGGTGGATGTGCTCTTGAGGCTCTGGTTGGGCCCAGAGCTCAGCGTGTTGCTCTTCTCGCTGGGGGTGCTGGGGGGCGGTGGTGGCACACGTACCGGGGAGCCCTCGTCTGCCGGCAGCAGCTTCTCCTCGTCATTGTTGTTCTGGTCCCGAGATGCTGCGTCAGCGTGCGACTGCGCCAGCACGGCAGGCACGGACACCAGGCAGAAGATGGTCTCGTTCAGCTTCCTCTTCATGCTCTTGGGCTTCTCTGGCGGCGCGGGGGGCGGCGGAGGCGGGGGCTCTGGGGGAGGGTCGGGCCTCTTCATGTGGGACAGGCTCTCTGACGAGCCTTTGTCTGGAGGAGGCTTGGGACCCTTGCCCTGCTGATCCGTCGCGCTCACGTCCGTTCGTTTCGGCTGTTCGGCGGGTCTCTCGATCGGCGGCGGCGGCCTTTTAGGCAGCTCCGGTGGCCTGTCAGGCCGCTTCGGTGGTTCCGGTAACTTCTCAGGCCGTTTGGGCGGCTCGGGTGGTCGCTCTATCCTGGCCGGCTGAGGGGGTCGCGCTGGGAAGGTGGCGTGGAACTTGGGGACGCTCTGGTCCACTGCTACAGCCTCGCTGGGCTTGGCCGCCGCACCCCACTGCCAGCGGCCTCCAGCGTGCTCCTGGTCGCCGGGGGCTGGTTTGTGGCCGGCGTCGGCGTTGTTGCCGCCGGCAACCTGTGCGGGCAGGAAGGCACTACTGTCATGTGTGGATTGTCCTACAACCGCAGGAGGAGTGGGAAGATCTTTGTTCGCGTGGTGCCGCATCTTTTCTGTCGGGTCCGGCAGCGCGACAGCGTTGTTGCTGGCGCCTGCGGAAATGTGCCTGATGCGCAGGTCGTCGAAGGGAAGGTACTGTACCAGGCCAGTCCGAGCCGGAACCGCCGGAGCCGGAGGCAGCGGCTTTCGGGCCAGGGCCAAGCTCCGGTCGTCCCAGCGGTGGTCGGTCCATGTAATGGCCGGCGGCTGCCGAGAGAACCACCTGCCCATCTCGGCACTCACAGGCTCGCGCTTCCACCGGAGGTGCGCCGCATCCGCGCGGTAGCTGATCAGGCCCCTGTGCGGGGGCATCCTGCGGTACGAGGGGGGGGGGTTGTACCCCGGCGGCTCGACCCCTGAGCCGTAGAGGTCGTGGGGTAACAGGTCGGGTCTCACGTCCATTCTCAGGATCTCTGCGCTCTGCGAGAAGCAAATGGACCGGTCTCTGAGGTCCCGGAGAGGTTCTGCGCTCTGCGAGAAGCAAATGGACCGGTCTCTAAGGTCTCTGAGATCTCTGAGGGGTTCTGCGCTTTGAGACAGACATAATGGCCGGTCTCGTAGGTCCCTCAAGGGCTCCGCGCTCTGTGAGAGACAAAGGGGTCGGTCTCGCAACGGTTCTGAGCTCTGAGACAGGCAGAGTGACCGGTCACGTAATGGTTCTGAACTTTGGGATAGACAAAGCGACCGGTCTCTGAGGGGTTCTGAACTTTGGGATAGGCAAAGGGAACGGTCCCTAAGTGGTTCTGAACTCTGAGAGAGGCAAAGTGAACGGTCCCTAAGTGGTTCTGAACTCTGAGAGAGGCAGAGTGACCGATCTCTGAAAGGCTCCGAGCTTTGTGAGACACAGAGTGACCGGTCTCGGAGCAGTTCTGAACTCTGTGATAGGCAGAGGGATCGGTCTCTGAGAGGCTCTGAACTCTGTGATAGGCAGAGGGATCGGTCTCTGAGAGGCTCTGAACTCTGTGACAGGCAAAGAGATCGGTCTCTGAGAGGCTCTGAACTCTGTGACAGGCAAAGGGATCGGTCTCTGAGAGGCTCTATGTTCTGGGGATAAGCAAGTGGCCTGTCCCTGTGTTTGGCCGCGGGCTCAGAGGACAGGGTCTCCCAGCTACCCCGGCTCTGCTGGTGGGTTTCGTAAGACGGGGGCTTCACAGGCCGGCTGAACCGAGGCTTTGGTACGACTGCAGTGCTCCCGTGACCTTGGAAGTGACTCTGACTCTGAATCTGCCCTTGAATTTGCCCTTGGCTCTGCAATTGACTCTGACTTTGACCTTGAACTTGACCTTGACAAGCCCACCGCTCCCCACCACTGGCCCAGTCGCTGGGGTAACGTCCATACAGGGCGCTGCCGTTCAGTCTCGGGGCGATGGGCAGGGCGGGGGGGCCAGTGGAGGGGGGGTCGGCATACTGCGGGTCCTCGGGCGAGAGCACGCGTGGGAGGGACTGGGACTTCTGCCGGACGACAGGCACCACAGCGCCCTCATGTGGCCGCAGACGCAGCTGCAGCTGCTGCTCCTGAGCCCAGCGCTCTGCTTCGCTGTCGGACAGCTGGCGGCCGAGCCCCACGGCCGGACGCCACTCCTCCGTGCCCAGGCTCTGGCACTTCCTGTCACCGGTCACACTCACACGCAGCGTCTCTGGCCCCGAGTCCGCCGCCGCCAACACCGCCGCAGCCGCCGGCTCCCTCTGCTGCCAGCTCGGAGGCTCCTCCCAGCGCGCCACCGGCCTATCAGCTCTCAGCTCCTCAGGGGCGAACCCCACGCCGCCGCGCCACAGGCCCCCAGACAGACGCAGCTCACGGGGGTCAGCGTAGTCCAGCAGAGCACTGAAGTCCTGTCCGCGCCGCCGCCAGTACGATACGTCCCGCTCCTCAGGGTGCTCCGAGAACGTCAGGCTGGGCGCGTCATAGAACCTGCAACCACAGAGGTGTACGTCAGAACCTGCACAGAGAATCACTAGCATCTGCAAAAACAAGGAACACACACTGGAACCTGCAACAACAACAGATGTCAGAACCTACACAAACAACAAACATTAAGTATAAGTATAAGTATAAGTATATTTACTCTTTTGATCCTGTGAGGGAAATTTGGTCTCTGCATTTATCCCAATCCATGAATTAGTGAAACACACTCAGCACACAGTGAACACACAGTGAGGTGAAGCACACACTAATCCCGGCGCAGTGAGCAGTGGACACTTCAGCCGTGCCTAATGGTCGGGGTTCGGACTGGCAACTCTCCGGTTACAAGTCCGAAGCGCTAACCAGTAGGGCTGCCCCCTTGGAGACATTGGACATTAGACATTGCATGGTAAATAACAACACACATTAGACATTGCATGGTAAATAACAACACACATTAGACATTGCATGGTAAATAACAACACACATTAGACATTGCATGGTGAATACAAGATGTGAGATGACAAAAAGGTTGGAAAGCACCGATCAACAATTTCCTGACTTACAATATGTTGAACGTAACATATGCCCCTCTGAAATGTGGGTGGAAGTGGGAACTGGGAACTCGGAAGTGGGAAATGGGAATGGGTAAAGCACAAGAACTTTAAAACACTTGGTTGCTTTATTACAGTGCTTCAGTAAACCAAATTACTTTCCACCACAGCTGTGATTGGCAGTTCCTTTCCATTTCAACCTTCCATTTCAAACAGAGCCTATGTCTTGGAAGAAAGTTATTTGCATGAATAATATAGAACTCAACATGCCCCTATGGCACAAATTCAGAACAATCTTTTTTTTCAGGAATGGAAACATATTTAAATATAAACCATATATTTGTTTAACTTTGTGTGCACTGTGCAACACAATAGGTTTCCATAAATCTGAAGTGGAACACATATAATCAGCTCTCCTCTCTCTCGTCATCATCATGACTATGGATCCGCGCTGACAGAGGCTCAATAGCGCCCCCCTATCGCCCCATCCAAAACAATGTTAAACTGTGGCCAGATAGTGAACTGTAACCAGTCTTTGATTAGAGCGTTGAGGCAAAATTAAATTCTGACCATAGCTCGGGCCAAAAAAAAAAAAAAAAACGAGTGCCAAATTGGGCAGTCCTGATATAGAGAATTATACACATACATATCCAACATTTACACACACATACACACACACACACACACAAACTGTCTCTGAGGGCGATGGTGATGCAAAAGTGGGACAAGCGTAATATTTCATTCTCCCTCCTGGTGGGAACGAATGAAACAGCATGAGAGAGAATGAAACATAGTTTCTCCCGTATTTTGTTTGGCAAATTTGACAACAGTCAGCTTACATTTCAAATCATTGCCAAATCATAGTCTACTTCTTTCTCTTTGTCGCCATGGTGGTACACATTTAGAAAAAAAATTACGTTCATGAACGCTTTTTTGTTGCCAGCATAAAAATAAGTATATCCTTACCTATCCTTGTCATAAAATATTTTAATGCGCAAATTTGAGACAAATGGGATGAATTGAACAATGCCGTGGTCAGAGCATAGGCATAGTTCATAT
Source organism: Alosa alosa (assembly GCF_017589495.1). Lineage (NCBI taxonomy): Eukaryota > Metazoa > Chordata > Actinopteri > Clupeiformes > Clupeidae > Alosa > Alosa alosa. The sequence goes on along the minus strand of NC_063207.1, from coordinate 2,379,906 downwards.
TGAAAAAGTTCAAACAATTTGGAACTCTAGCTTTCACCACCGCAGTTTTTATTAATGCCATCTATTAGCGTATCCATAACCATAACGTTAGCGTGCCCGATCTGCACCATGGAGCTGGCTTAAACAGGCGATAATACCGGGTTTTGAAACCACCCTTTATTTATCCAAACCTGTAGCAACACCAGGCGTGTAAAAGAGACAGGCGTCTATTTGGGACTCGGCGAGTGGTCTATATAGCTTGTGGTCTGTTATATTATAGGAGCGGTCTATATAGCTTTTGGTCTGGTATGCCATCCTTGTGTTTGGCCCTCATCGCACCTGAAGTCCCATCCCTCTGACTGCCCTACCATCGCCTGTTGCTCTTGTTGAAGTCCCATCCCTATGACTGCCCTATCATCGCCTGTTGCTGTCCCCTTACCTGGACCCCTGGCCCGCGCAGCCTAGCGACCCACTACGTGCCCTACGACAACTCCTAATCCCTATGGACAGTTCATTCCCTACACTGGACTATTTGAACTTTCTGACACTACATAGGATTCATGCATTATCATACTGGATATGTAACCATCCTACCTCTTTGTAACATATACCTCAGGTGGCTTTAAACACCATGTTCTATTCTCTACACCTAACTAACCTTTCATTTATCATGTATACAGACCTTACTGCCCTGTAACTGACCCTTGAGTCGTGGATCTGCTCGAGGTTTCTTCCTATATGTATCTCCAATTCTAGGGAGTTTTTCCTCGCCCCTGTTACTCATGGGCTCTCTCTGAATGTTTTAACACTCTGTAAAGCGCCATGAGACATGTGAAATGTTTTGGCACTCTATAAGTGAAATTAAATTAAAAATTGAAATTATGTTATAGGAGTGGACTATATAGCTGGTGGGCTATAGGAGTGGACTACAACCCCAAAACAGAAAAAGTTGGGACATTGTGTAAAATGTGAAATAAAACCAGAATGTAATAATCTGCAAATCTCTTAAAGGTGCCATGTGTAAGAATTGAGGTAAAAATATCCAAAAAATGAGCTACACGCATCAAAAGAATGAGAAGAAATAAGGGTGATGATGTCATTAAAAAAATGGCAAGGTATAGTGCTGCAGAGATATCAACCAGAATTAGCATGCTAAATTACTAGCCACAGCCCGACAGGTGTCATAATACCAGCTTCGGCCATGGGAGGCGGTATGCGGGCAACATAACCGCCAGCCAAACTGCAATACACGTTTCTCGGTTGTTACTCTAGGGTAGACCAACTCACTTTCTGGAGGTATACTGCCTCCATCTTTTATGGAATGTGGAGTATGAATTGATTTTTGGCGGATATTACACATGGCACCTTTAAACTCATATTTAGTTGCAATAAGGACACAGATAACATATCAAATGTTGAAAATTACAAATTTGATTTCATGGAAAATATATGTTAATTTCGAATTTGATACCAGCAACATGTTTCAAAAAAAGTTGGGACGGGGCTAAAAAAATGCTGGAAAAGTTGTGTAATGATAAAGAAAACAAAAGGAAGAATGTTTCACAACTAATTAGGGTAACTGGCAACACAATTGGGTATGAAAAAGAGCATCCAAGAGAGGCAGGGTCTCTTAGAAGTAAAGATGTAGGGGTATTCATCACTCTGTGTAAACTTGTGCGCACAAATGATGAAACAATGTCAATGTAATGTTTCTTAACATGAAATTGTGACGTATTTGGGGAGTCAATCATTTACAGGACATAATATTATTAAAACATTCAGAGAATCATGAAAAAAATCTTTGCAAACAAGTGAAAGAGCTGAAAAACAAATTGGATGGTCGTGGTCTTTTGGAAATCAGATGGCACTGCATCAACACCAGACCTGTTTCCAGACCTGTCATTGTATGGGCTCAGGAAAACCTCTGATAAACATTGTCTACTGTATGTGCACAGTTTGATACTTAATTCCAAAACTGCAGCCAAAATTGTAACAGCTACATTTGTATTGAGACATGATACAGAAAATACCACCTTCTTATCTGGGCCTGAGCTTGTTTAAAATGGACTGAGGTAACGTGGAAAAAGGTCCTGTGGTTAGACCAATCAAAGTTTGCTATTCTTTTAGGAAATCGTGGACTCATCTGGGCTAAAGAGGAGAGCGCCTATCCAAGTATCCAACCTATCCAACTTGTTTTAGTGCTCAGTTCGAAACCCAACATCTATGATGGTGTGGAGGAGCATTAGTGCCTACAGCATGGGCATCTTGCACATTTGGCAAAGCACAATCAATTCTGTATGATGTATATAGGTTTTGAGCAATATATACTGCCATCCAGGCAATGTCTTTTCCAGGGACGACCTTAAATATATTTCAGGAAAACAATGCCAAAATGAATTCTGCACATATTTAAATAGTATTTCTCCATAGAGGAAGAGTCCAGGTGCTAAATTGGCCCGTCTGCAGTCCAGATTTGTCAAATTAGGTGCATAATGGAATGAAAAGCATGACTAAGAATACCCCATACAGTTGAGCAACTGAAATCCTATATCGGGGAGTAATGGGACAACATTTCATTCTCAAAACTCTAGCAAATGGTCTCCTCAGTTCATAAACATTTACAGCAGTGTGTTAAATGAAGAGGTGAAGCAGCACAGTGGTAGACATGCTCCCGTCCCAACTTTTTTTGAAACATGTTGCTAACATCAAATTCAAAATTAACATATATTTTCCATGAAATAGCCTAAATTTGCATTTTCAATATTTGATATGTGCTCTATGTTTTGCTGCTATACTGTACACAATCTGTTTTTATTTGCATTTTACACAACGTCCCAACTTTTTGGGGTTGTATATAGCTTGTGGACTATATAGCTGGTGGACTATGGGAGTGGATTCTGTATATAGGTTGTGGTCTATAGGAGTGGATATATAGGTTGTAGACTATAACAGTGGACTATATAGCTGGTGGTTTATAGGAGTGGATATATAGGTTATAGACTATAACAGTGGACTATATAGCTGGTGGTCTACAGGAGTGGATATATAGGTTGTAGACTATAACAGTGGACTATATAGCTGGTGGTCTA
>NC_063207.1:2356838-2371838 GCF_017589495.1 Alosa alosa | reverse complement strand
AGACAGCCAGCGCGCGTCTGCATACCCTGGACTATTCTGGCACGAGCCGGTAGCCAGCTAGGGGGATCATGATGGGGCCAGCGTAAACTTTAAACAGGCGCAAACGCCGTTAACACACCGGCATCGCCCCCTCTCAGTAGTGTCATTAAGTGTGCGTCCACGAGTCCTCGCTCGTCTGGAACGGCATATTTGCCGGTCCCTAACGGACAGCGCAGAGAAGGAGGCAGAAACATAACGGTAGGGAGGCGGGAAACTTCTGGAAATATTTCAGAATTTAACAGTTTGATCTGCATCCTTTAGGTGCAAAATCAAACTCTGACTGAAGTTTGTAATCACCACACACACATACACACTCTCTCTCACACACACACACTCAAACACACACAGTCTCTTATAACACCAAGACATTTCTCAATATAATGTCCACTTGTTTGTTTCTGGCCATATGACCCCTTCCGCACACTCACTCACTCACTCACTCACACACACACACACACACACACACACACACTCACTCACACACATCACCACCACGTGACTCCTGCACTTACACACTTGCGCCCTGGCCTGGGTCATAGGAAGAGTTAACCCCCCCCCCCCCCCCCACACACACACACACACACACACACACACACACACACACACTTGCACATTCATGGGTTAGACATAGCAAGAGTTACTGTATATATAAGTATATATACTCTTTTGATCCCGTGAGGGAAATTTGGTCTCTGCATTTATCCCAATCCGTGAATTAGTGAAAAACACTCAGCACACAGTGAACACACAGTGAGGTAAAGACACACTAATCCCAGCGCAGTGAGCTGCCTGCATCAACAGCAGCGCTCAGGGAGCAGTGAGGGGTTAGGTGCCTTGCTCAAGGGCACTTCAGCCGTGGCCTACTGGTTGGGGTTCGAACCGGCAACCCTCCGGTTACAAGTCCAAAGTGCTAACCAGTAGGCCACTGCTGCCACTGGTCCATTTGGAAGGCTCTACAGGCCCTTAACTAAACCATTAACTATGTGTATTCCAGCGGCGGACAGAGTACACAGCTTCATTACTTGAGTAAAAGTACAGATACCCTTTGCTAAATTTTACTCAAGTACAAGTAAAAGTACAACAGCCAGATGTCTACTTAAGTAAAAGTACTGAAGTACTTGTTTTTAAAAGTACTTGAGTATCAAGAGTACAAGAGTAACCAACATTTTCTAAATATTGCATTACTACTGCCACAGTGCTTACATTTATGTACAGAAACGTCCTACATGTAGTTATGAAAAATGTTAATGTTAATACCTTGGAGAATGTAAAAGGAATTCAAAGTAAAATCAAGTCATTTTCATCTTTTTACCATTTTGCCAGGGATAGGCAGTATTTCTAATACATGTATTTAAAATATGTATTTCAAATACAAAATACTATCATTAACTTGTTCAGAAAATTGAAATAGTCTGGCGAGGTGAGGCCACAGGTTGGCACATTCCCGGGATGGACCTGCTGCGTCTTCATCCATTGTTTCGTCCATGGCTTCCTCTCTTATCTAAATCTGACCATGGAGTTGACTTTGGCGGAAAGCTCAAGGTGATTGCTGATAGGCTGTCCCAATCAGTGGCACCTGCACAATCCAATCACGTTTGAGAGGGAAACAACAAATTGAGGGTTTCTGAGATTTTTCTTTTTTCCTTTTTTTTTAGAAGAAGTAACGGGTACTCATGGTTATGGATAGAAATGTAGTGGAGTAAAGAGTATAATATTTGCCTCTTAAATGTACTTGAGTAAAGTCATGAGTACTCCCCAAAAATGATACTCAAGTAAAGTACAGATCCCTCAAAATTGTACTCAAGTACTGTACTCAAGTAAATGTACTCCGTTACTGTCCGGCTCTGGTGTATTCATATCACACCGGTGATAATCCCTTAACTAAACCATTAACTATGTGCATTCACATCACACTAGTCATGGTCATGTGTAATAACCTTGAGCGACATTTCATATTTATTATCTATACAGTGCCTGATATGATGCTGTCTTGTCATATTCCTGTGCAATAACTTTGGAACATTGAGTGTGATATTTTATTTAGTGTCTGACAGAATGCTCTTATATTATTGTACTATTTATTGTGAAAAGACAGACATGCGTGGAAGTGTGTGTAGGAGTGTACGTGTACAAAGACAATACAGCATTCTGATTTTGATTCCAATTCTAAAAATGCCCCGTAAATCTCAATCTTCACCTCATCCACACACAAGGCAGGCCCACTCCTCAATCACACACTAGGCCCACTCCTCAATCACACACTAGGCAGGCCCACTCCTCAATCACACACTAGGCAGGCCCACTCCTCAATCACACACTAGGCCCACTCCTCAATCACACACTAGGCAGGCCCACTCCTCAATCACACACTAGGCCCACTCCTCAATCACACACTAGGCAGGCCCACTCCTCAATCACACACTAGGCCCACTCCTCAATCACACACTAGGCCCACTCCTCAATCACACACTAGGCAGGCCCACTCCTCAATCACACACTAGGCAGGCCCACTCCTCAATCACACACTAGGCCCACTCCTCAATCACACACTAGGCAGGCCCACTCCTAAGGGTCCTTGTGTCCCTCTGCTACATCCTCACCACACCCCATCTACCCATTACATTTCACTTTTGTGTGTTTGTGTGTGTGTGTTTGTCTGTGTGTGTGTGTGTGTGAGCGTGTGTGTGTGTGTATGCTGTGAAGTTTAACTGAGTTTTCAACTTTCTCTGCATTCAACTTTATACCCCACTCCACGAACACTCCATCTCTGGGCATACAGTACCTCTCCAAATCCGAGGCTACCACTCCTGCTGTTCACTGCCCCTCTGTGGCAAATCCGAGGCTACCACTCACTCCACCTGTGAGCTGAGGCCACCCACCGCTTACCCACCTCAGGGTGGCGAGGCTAGAGGCCACCTCTTACCCATCATTTACCCACTTCAGGGTGTACTTCAGTTTCACCAACAAGCCAATTCGGTGTCGCATTACCGATGGCCGCAAATCAATGTGGTCCATGTGGATTGGCCGATCCTCCGAGCAGGAAATTGTCAGCTCAAACGCCAATCCACACAGACAATATCTGTGAGTGGAAGTAAGAACATGTCAGAGGCCGTTTTTAAAGATGGCGGTGGCCAACAGGGATGCTAACTGGCTGAAGCTAATCATCTAACCCTTGACCCCTGGGCACCACACCACACATCTGGGGTGGGGGGGGGGCCACCTTTGGGGCTGTCGGCAGGACCAGTGGGTCTGGATGCTCCATCATCCTGCATGAGTGTGTGCAGTGTGTGTGTCCTGAGGGTCGTTGCAGATTTGACCAGGGTCCTTGTGCCTTGCCACTTACAATCTTAGCCACAAGCTTGTGTGTGTGTTTGTGAGAGAGATAGAGAAACAAGAAAGTAGAAAGAAAGACATGACAGACAAAATACACAGTAATAGAGAGATAAGGCAGAGAGACAGGTATAGAGAAAGACAGGTATAGAGGCAGGTATAGAGAAAGACAGGTGTAGAGACAGAAATAGAGAAAGACAGGTATAGAGAGATAAGGCAGAGAGAGACAGGTAGAGACAGACAGGTATCAAGATTGAGACAGTCATCAAACATATGTGTGTAGTGAGAGTCAGCAGACGGAGCTGGTAACAGAGTAGTAGTTTATTAGAGCATCTGTTTGTCTACAGACAGGTGAGGAGCACAAAGAGCAGTGGTGTATTGGACACACACACACACACACACACACACCAGCCAGCACACCTAGGAACACACACAACCGCCGGAATCAGAACTCAGATTGTGCTTTCAGTCTGTGCATCATAGATACATACGTGTGTGTGTGTGTTTACTACAAAATATATATGAGAGGTCAACCTATAGTCACCTCAGTACCTAAACCAGCACACAGTACCAGTGTGTGTGTGTGATGTTAGAGACATATATTTCTGTGTTTACTACAAAATACAGTATATGAAAGGTCAACCTAGTCACCCCACCCCATATGGAGTGCATGTGTGTGTCCTACGTATGGAGTGCATGTGTTTAGAGCGCTATGAGCATGTGTTGTGTTGAGCACTTGTATGTGTCTATGGGTTTCTGTAGGTTGCACATCTTTGTGTGGTGGTTGTGTGTCCTTTTAGACACAGATAGATGTGCTATTTGCATGTGTCCTAGTGTGCTGTTTTTATGTGTGTGTGTGTGTGTGTGTGTGTGAGACTGTGAGTGTGGAGTATATGTACAGCTGGATCCGCCACACACACACGCACAGTATCTACCAAGAGCTTTTATCCGTTTGTTTGCATATCACGTTCAACAAGGAAAACCATCTTATTACATCATATTAGATATTACATTATCCTTGTGTGTGTTGCACTGATGGTCTACAGGTGTGGCTATGCTTTCCTGATGACTGACAAGCCCTGTTAGTTCTGCTGCACCTCTAACTGGGATGGTATTGTTGGGATGGTGGGATGTAATTGTTATGATAAAGTGAGTGAGTTGTGTGTGTGTGTGTGAGGAGAGGAGGAGGTTCATGGAGCACAGCTCTCTCTCCCAGGTGGTGAGTGAGTTGTGTGTGTGTGTGTGTGTGTGTGTGTGTGTGAGGAGAGGAGGAGGTTCATGGAGCACAGCTCTGTCTCCCAGGTGGTGAGTCCCAGTATTCACCACAAGAGGGCACTGTCATCTGCCTGCCTGGGAAGCTCAGTTGCCATAGTAACACATTCACTAGAGGAGCCCCTGTTCACTGCAAGATCAGAGAGAGAGAGAGAGAGAGAGAGAGGAGAGAGAGGAGAGAGAGAGAGAAAGAGAGAGGAGAGAGAGACAGAGAGAGAGAGAAGGGCATACACAGAAAGAGCTAACTAGAGAGTCAGTAAGAGAGATAGATAGAGAGAGAGAGAGAGAGAGAAGCGAGAGAGAGGGAGAGAGAGAGAGAGAATAGTAAAGGCAGGTAGAACATTCGAAAGCTCATCCACGGCATGAGAGAAGTAGGAAGAGTTCTGGCTGCTTTATACATTCACATGTGGAGAGTGGTGACCTTCAGGCTGTGTGTGTGTGTGTGTGTGTGTGTGTGAATCTGAAGTACTGCATGATGTGAGCAGTCCCTGGAAAGCCAGCAAAGCTCTGTGACCGACACACACAGACACACACACACACACACACACACACACACACACACACACACACACACAGACGAATATGGTTGGACAGCGGTGTGAGTAAACACAGAGATGCTTAAGGTTGCTTCCCAACTACAGCCACCTTATTGGTTCACCCAACTGGGTGGGTGTGACCAGGATACAGAGGAACCAATGGCTGCAGAGCACAGGTCACATGACTATCATAGCACTTGTGCCTGTGTGTGTGTGTGTGTGTGTGTGTGTGTGTGTGTGCGCACCTGCATGTACTTGTGTGTGAGTATGTGTGCATTAGACATGCATACCTGCACATGTGTGAATCTGTGTGTGGTCTGGGAAATGTGTGAAAAGTACTCATATGCTGGCTGAGATGCTCTCTCTCTCTCTCTCTCTCTCAAACACACACACACACACACACACACACACACACACACACACACACACACACACACAGACACACATAACCAGAGACAGTCAGTAACACAGATATCCCCCTATGGTGTCAGGCCTGCTATGCTACACGTTAGCATTTACACACACACACACACAGCTTGTTTCTAGTAGAAAGACTGGAATGCTGTACAACCACCCAGACCAATAGAATGGGTAGAATGACTCTCTCCTTGTCTGTACCACCACCACCACCATCCTCATCCTCATCTTCATCCTCATCATCATCATCATCATCATCATCTTTCCCTTTCCTCCTCTTCAAGCCTCTGATTCTGATTGGTCGGTTGTGACACTGCCATTCTGTTCCCCGGGTCCTGATTGGTCTTGCACTTCAGTGACTCCACCCACGATGAACGTGGGCCCATCTTCCTCTTTCCCATTGGCTAGATCTGTGTCTGCCGTCTTCTCTAATTGGTCGGCCAGAGGAGGGCTTTCCCACTTCTCTTCATCCAGGCGACTGGAGATTGACCAATAGAGATGTGCCTCCCGTCGGGCAGTAGCCAATGCCAGCTCGTGGGCGGAGCAGGAAGGAGTGTCCACCTGTGAGAGCAGGAAGAGAATTAGCACACCTACAGTCTCCAGATGATCTAGAAATCTACAGTCTCCAAACAAGATGATATAGAAATCTACAGTCTCCACAGCAGATGATCTAGAAATCTACAGGCTCCAAACAAGATGATATAGAAATCTACAGTCTCCACAGCAGATGATCTAGAAATCTACAGTCTCCAAACAAGATGATATAGAAATCTACAGTCTCCAGATGATATAGAAATCTACAGTCTCCACAGCAGATGATATAGAAATCTACATGATATAGAAGTCTACAGTCTCCAAACAAGATGATATAGAAACCTGCAGTCTCCAGATGATATACAAATCTACAGTCTCCAGATGATATACAAATCTACTATAGTCTCCACACCAGATGATATGGAAATCTGTCTCCACATTCAGATATCTAAAGTTTATAGGCAGCAACATATGATATATGAAACAGATGATATGACATATGATATATAGCATATAACACATGAAACATATGATATGACATATAGCATATAACACATGAAACAGATGATAAAACATATGATATGACATATAGCACATAACACATGAACCAGACGGTACACATCTCCAGTCTCCTGAAGGCAGCTTCACATTTCTATTCCGAAACCCTCTGACTGGATCCAAAAGATTACTATCCTGATGAACGACACACCTCCACACAGCAGCTTGATATGCAGGCAGGGAAAATGTAATGGATGAGCCATTTCAATTATTTTTCAATTTTTCAACAAATGAATTTAGTTGAATCCATTGTGCACCTTCTTAATCCGGTGGGTTGTATCTACACATGGTTGTTGATAGGATAACACCTCTAACACACCACCGAAGCCTGCTGCACACCGTAGCACAAGGTTTCGAGTAAACGTGCCGTTCCAACCTGGAAAGCGCAGCAGAGACTTTCTAATGACAGACAGCACTCAAAGAATCCTCCATAGAAATGCATGGAGTTAGTTGGTAATGACAGAGAATGTCTAATAAGGGGAGAACCGCCACTCTCGGGAAACTTCCGGTTTCTGAACTGGTTGCAGTTCCCGTTCTGGTTCCATGTGAGGGCGCTCAGGAATAAGTGCAGAATGAATGGGGGTCTATGGAGCTGTAAAAGCCACTTTTCTCGGGATATAATTTTTTGCTCAGAAATTTGAATGTTGCATTCGAAAGAAGGGGCAGAGAAAATACTCACCGCTGAGTATTATATTTTTTGAGTCACTTATTTGTTCTAAAAAGCCTTTCAAATGCGTCAATGACGTCATTCATTAGCTGAAAGCTAGTGTGTTGTGGGCAACAACGACCCAACCTGTAAGAAATCGAAAGGACGTGAGTACTCGTTCATTAAACTTTTGACTTATAATCCATATTGAGCTTGCAGAAACCACAATCAAATCTTCGATTTTTCACGACAACCAGGTGAAAGAGACAAATTTAGCCGTCTAGCTCCATAGAGCCCCATTGTTTTTGCACTTATTCGTGATCGCCCCTAGCGGAACTGCAGCAGAATGCATGTACAATGGAGTTAATAGGGAGTGATTGGCTGTCCATAAACAGGCTCTGGTAATGACAATATGGCACCCTTTTTCTGTATGCCTCCCCATTCACGGAATAGGGAAATAGCTGCCGGATAACTGCCCAAAGTGTGTTATAGCTGCCCGATAACTGCCCAAAGTGCTTTGCAAGATGCCCGCCGGGTGTGGAGACTTTGGCGCAGCTGACCGCTCCCCAGGCGTGCACACAGTGATGTGATGATGTCATGAGATCAGGAACACTAGGCTGTTCCGCTCATGAGATATGGAACACTAGGCTGTTCCGCTCATGAGATCAGGAACACTAGGCTGTTCCACTCATGAGATAAGGAACATTAGGCTGTTCCGCTCATGAGATATGGAACACTAGGCTGTTCCGCTCATGAGATCAGGAACACTAGGCTGTTCCGCTCATAAGATCAGGAACACTAGGCTGTTCCGCTCATGAGATAAGGAACACTAGGCTGTTCCGCTCATGAGATCATTACTACGAGGGCTACGAAATAGCTTACCGTCTTCTCCACAAATGCCTTAACATTGTTTACTGGTCGTTTTTTAAATTTATTGCATAATTAACATTGTTTACTGGTCGTTTTGCGTAAGTTATTGCGCTGTCAATATCTTGTACAACACCCGATAGCGAAATCTACAAACCACAAAATACGTAGCAGGGTAGGCTATTCGGAAAAATGGATATTTCCCCTCCTTCGTTTTTAAAATGAATTCTGTTCACACCGATGCTAAACACAGCTGGGGAAGGGTGTCGTAAATCCCTCGAGCAAACAGGCGGCCAATCAGAGATTTCAAACAAGCGAGGGAACAACATGTCACGATGCAAAAACACTGTTTTCCCTTGATTACATGCAAAAGTGAAACCATAATTTTCTCACATATCCACTTTGGCTGGAGTTTTCAGAAATAATCATTTTCAGTGATAAAGCCTCAAGCTCAAGGTCAAGTAGTTTGTTGTCATGTACTCATAAAAGGAATTACAAGTAATGAAATTGTTTTGCTCAAGAGCCAGCTCAACTTTAAAAAATAAATTAAAAGTAGTAATTAAAAAGGTATTTTGTGTGTGTGTATGGGGAGGTATGGTGTGTGTGTGTGTATGTGTGTGTGCATGTGTGTGTGGGCAGGGTAATGGGATGTGTGGGAGGGGATGATGAAATGGTGTGTGTGTGAGGGGGGGGGGTGAAAAAAACTCTGTTTTCGTGTAAATGAAAGGCTAAACCGCATGGAAATATATGCATTTTCCTATGTGTAAACGAGGTCTTAGAAGCAATCTGTTTAGTTACAGCGTTTTTGTTGCAAACAAAATCAACCAAAGCTGCTCAGACAACGTGACAGACGAGGCGACAACGTGACAGACGAGTCACTGTTGCTCATCGGTCCATCGTTTGATTGGTCCGAACAGCTCAGGTTCGGGGATAGTTGCTCCATAACGGAACAATTTGTATGATCTTAACAGACTGGTATAAAGTGACTAAGTGTACGTAAGATCTTAAAAGACTGTAATAAAGTGACTAAGTGTACGTATGATCTTAAAAGACTGGTATAAAGTGACTAAGTGTAATAAAGTGACCTCACCAGAGCCACTGTTTATAGTAAAGTGACCTATCCTCACCAGAGGCACTGTTTATAATCACACCAGTGTAATTTTAGCTGCCACCCTGACAGAAGCATTGTTTACCACTGCTGTGAGATCTGATGTTGTAGTTCAGCATCCTCACCACTAGAGGTCAGGCAAACACTGTGGCTGAGTCCTGCCACACCTATGCACAGTGCTCATCTGTTTAATCAGCTACAAAGCTGGTGCTAGGAAAACCTGTGGCGGAGAAGAGAGATGGAGGTTCTGGGTCGTCCGTTTACAGTCCCTGAATCCTGAGTTAGCTGTTTCAACTCTCGTTTCTATTAGCTGACTTGACTCTCATTTCTATTAGCTGTCTTGACTCTCATTTCTGTAAGCTGTCTCTAGCTCTAGTCTCTGACTCTTGCTCTGGGATGACTAAGGAAAACAACCACTCTTATCGGTTCCCTCTGAGGCATCTCCTCACATCATGATACTGTCTCGACTCTCATCCTCTAATCCTCACATCATGATGCTGTCTCATCCTCTCATCCTCACATCATGATGCTGTCTCATCCTCTCATCCTCACATCATGATACTGTCTCATCCTCACATCATGATGCTGTCTCATCCTCACATCATGATGCTGTCTCATCCTCTCATCCTCACATCATGATACTGTCTCATCCTCACATCATGATACTGTCTCATCCTCACATCATGATGCTGTCTCATCCTCACATCATGATGCTGTCTCATCCTCTCATCCTCTCATCATGATGCTGTCTCATCCTCACATCATGATGCTGTCTCATCCTCTCATTCTCTCATCATGATGCTGTCTCATCCTCACATCATGATGCTGTCTCATCCTCACATCATGATGCTGTCTCAGAATGTCTCCTTCATGTCCACCCTCCCATCGGCCAACCCCACACCCTGGGCTAACCTCACATGTGCTAACCTCACCCTGGGCTAACCTCACATGGGCTAACCTCACCCTGGGCTAACCTCACATGGGCTAACCTCACATGGGCTAACCTCACCCTGGGCTAACCTCACATGGGCTAACCTCACATGGGCTAACCTCACCCTGGGCTAACCCCTCACATGGGCTAACCTCACATGGGCTAACCTCACATGGGCTAACCTCACCCTGGGCTAACCTCACATGGGCTAACCTCACATGGGCTAACCTCACCCTGGGCTAACCTCACATGGGCTAACCTCACATGTGCTAACCTCACCCTGGGCTAACCTCACATGGGCTAACCTCACATGTGCTAACCTCACATGTGCTAACCTCACCCTGGGCTAACCTCACATGTGCTAACCTCACCCTGGGCTAACCTCACATGGGCTAACCTCACATGTGCTAACCTCACCCTGGGCTAACCCCTCACATGGGCAAACCTCACATGGGCTAACCTCACATGGGCTAACCTCACATGGGCTAACCTCACCCTGGGCTAACCTCACATGGGCTAACCTCACCCTGGGCTAACCTCACATGGGCTAACCTCACATGGGCTAACCCCTCACATGGGCTAACCTCACATGGGCTAACCTCACATGGGCTAACCCCTCACATGGGCTAACCTCACATGGGCTAACCTCCACCTAGCTTAAATAAAGAGAAATATACTTCATATAAAAAACAAACTAACACAGATTATAAGAAAGAGCAAAAGAAGGCATTACACAGAACTCTTACATGCTTCACAGGGGGACTGCAGGAAGTCATGGAATGTGTTAAATGAAGTCCTCAATAGGAGACATAAACCCAATGCTCTACCTAATCTTGATGATGCCAAAGCTGATCTTTCACAGAGATTTAATAATCACTTCGCCTCAATAGGTGTAAATCTGTCTAAGAAGATAAGTCAACCTCAGGGTGTCACCTTCAAGCAATTTCTTTCGGGTAGCTACATTCATTCATTCTTCTTGAAACCAACAGATGGTACTGAACTCCTCAAGATCATCTCGGACTTGAGGAGCTCATACACAGCTGGTGTAGATGGAATTTGCAGCAACATCTTGAAAGCCATTGCTAATACCATTGTTGAGCCAGTGGCTCATTGTATCAACCTTTCTTTACTTACTGGCACTGTACCTAAAATGACGAAAGTTGCCAAGATAATTCCAATTTTCAAATCTGGCGACAGAAATGATATGAGCAACTACCGGCCCATATCAATCCTACCCACTTTTTCTAAAGTAATGGAGAAAGTAGTATACAATAGACTCAGTGGCTACCTAGATACACTAAATATCCTTGTTCCCTCCCAATATGGTTTTAGAAAAAGAGCACAACCTGTATGGCAATACTTGACCTAATAGAACAAATAAAATAACTGCACTGAAGAGGGAAAATGTGGCGTTGGTATTTTCTTTTGGACCTATCAAAAGCCTTTTGATACCATTGACTTTGATATTTTGTTGCATAAATTGCACCACTATGGTATCAGAGGTATAGCACTTCAATGGTTTCAAGTTACTTCCATAATGAGAGGGAACAGTATGTCCATGTCAATGATCATAATTCTACCTGTAAGCCCATACTCTTGGGGTCCCCCAGGTTCAATTTTGGGGCCACTCTTATTCCTTCTATATATAAAATGATTTTGTCAATTCCTCCCAAATATTTCATAAAATTATTTTGTTGATCTACACAAATTTGTTTACATCACACAGGAACCCACTTTATTTTACAAGACATAGTAAACTCTGAGTTAACCAAAGTGGACTCCTGGTTTAAATGTAAATAAATTGTCATTAAATGTCAGCAAACAAATTTAATTTTATTCAAATCGAACAAAAATTTAAAAAACATTGATCACTGCCTGTTTAAAATCAATGGCCAGGAAATAAAAAAGAGTGTATGCCACTAAATTCCTGGGGTCTACATTGACGATTCTCTCAACTTCAAATGTCACATAGACCATCTAGTAAAACAAACTGTCCAAGTATGTTGGCTTGTTCTACAAGATCTGACATTTCCTTCCCCTGTCTGCCCTTTTCCTCACATTTGTACAAAACTCTATTTTGAACCTCACCTTAACTATTGTACGTGATATGGTGCAACACCTTCACCAGCCATCTTAAAAAACTTGTATCCTTGCAAAAAAAAAAGTCATAATGGCCCCTGTCCTGGTCAGAGATAAAATCCTCCACCCACCCTCTATTTCACCGCTTGAGTTACTAAAACTGGCTGAGCTGAATGTTTACCATAATGCCTGTCTTATGTTTCAAATTGTCAACAGGCTCAACCCTAGGTTGTAGTCTTATTCCCATCTCCAGCCCCCAGCACACACATACCAAACAAGAACTAAACCACTCATTACAGGTAAATGTCGTCGACATCGCGCCGCCTAGTATGAGTGTTGCCTGTAGGGGGCCACAGATTTGGAACAGGATTGATGATGGCTCCCAAGGTGTTGCCCTCTATCTCCAACTTCAAAAGACAACTAAAAAAAAACTCCTTACTAACCTATATCTAATATAAAACTGTTTTCCCCATGGACTACGGGATGCATGTGCATGATTGTATGTGTATGCAATGTTGTATGTGATGTTTGTGTATGTAATGTTAAGTATGTATAAAGAGTGTTGTCACCATCTGGTCTCAGATGGTTACTGTGAATATCATTGTTTGTACCACTACCCTTTCATGATGAACCATGGGCCCCCACCCATAAGCTTTTCTAGCTTCTTTGGGGACCCATTCACTCTACCCGCCTGTCTTGTATCCATACTGGTTTACTGTAATGTTTTAGCGGTATTGTGGAATAAACTCAAACTCAAACACCACCGCTCCTGCCTTTCTTCCACAGTCCACAGACACGCCTGCAAATACCTCAGGGGAACAGCTGAATGTCCATAGTTGAATGCCCCACAGGTCACTCATTTCCATTACTCCAGTATTCCGCTCTCTATTGCGGGCAGCTGTCTATGTTCTGTCTATGTGAGCGCAGCCTCTAGAGCATACACCTTGACCGCCCGGGCGTAAGAACCAGAAAAGAACAATAGTCAAGAGCCTAGCATAGATAATGCACGCAAATCAATATCGCTGCTTTTATTTTTTAAAAAAGCGGTTGTTATTTGTACGCATACATTTGAAAGCGTGGATGCATATTTAATGAAACACCCTCACTGATGTGCTGGTGAATAGAATTTATGCTTTCTGCATCGACAAATGCAGTTGCCTTTTACGCCGGGCTTAAACCTTTCAAAGTTTTGTGTCTCTTATGTTCAAGGCCGCCACCACCGCAAAGGTTGTCAGAATGAACTCCTGCTGTTTGTTACGCATAATGGGTGTTAATTTAAAAACGCTACTGGCAGATAGATAGTTTACATTCGGATAACCCCATCATTGTAACCAAAATATGTCTGAGTTTATTTGGTAAAAGCTCATGTTAGCAACCAGTATGATGCTACTACCCACAGGTTGTTGAAGCAGCCGCTCAACACAGGGCTTAATTGACCAATCACAATTTTTGCATAAAATTAAAGCAAAAAACATAGCCTACATTTTAAAATAGTTTTCTTATGCATGTTGATTAACTAATGACAGCCTACTATTGTCTGCTCCACAAGAACAAGATACAAGAACAGAATAGAATTGGACAGAATTGAGTTCAGACTTGAGTTCGGTATTTTGGGTCCGGCCCTCCTCAACAGTCCCAGTTTGTCATGTGGCCCCTTGGGGAAATGAGTTGCCCACCCCTGCTCTAGCACTAGCTCTGTTCTGCCTATGTGAGCGCAGCCTCTAGAGCTTCTTTCTCTCTGTGTCGATGGTGAATGGAGACCATGTGACTATGAGTAACTATGAGACTCTATGAGCCAGAGTCAGGCAAGGAGGCCTGTGTGTGTGTATGTGTGTGTGTGTGTGTGTGTGTGTGTGTGTGTGTGTGTATGTGTATCTACCTCCCAGCGGTGGGAAAGCACCAGAGGTCAATGCTCAAGAAGCCCCTCGGCCAGCAGCATCATCGGGCTGAACCGGTGACCCCACTGGACCTCCGGCCAGGTAGGAGTCTGCCACCTAACATCACATACCCAGTCAAATCAAAACACACACCTGTAAGAGTGAGGAATGTGTGTGTGTGTGTGTGTGTGTGTGTGTGTGTGTACTAGACCTGTGGCCTCCACCATGCCCTCCAGTGTGTGTGTGTGTATGTGAGTGTGTGTGTGTGTGTGTGTGTGTGTGTGTGTGTGTGTGTGTGTGTGTGTAGACCAGGTGTGTGTGTGTGTGTGTGTGTGTGTGTGTGTGTGTGTGTGTACTAGACCTGTGTCAGTGTGTGTGTGTGTGTGTGTGTGTGTGTGTGTGTGTGCTACTAGACCTGTGTGTGTGTGTGTGTATGTGAGTGTGTGTGTGTGTGTGTGTGTGTGTGTGTGTGTGTGTGTGTGTGTACTAGACCTGTGGCTCCCACCACGCCCCTCCAGACGACCATCTCAAAGTCGCCCTTCCTCAAATGTTTCGGCCCATGTCCCAGTCGGGCTTAGTGGATGATTCATGAGAGATGACCAGCGGAGACAATTGGTGAACAGCCGACCAGTCTCCCTGCCTCCAAAACCCACACCTGACGTCCTGGGTCTGGTCAAGATGAAATGAACCACCTGAGCAGGGGAGCAGAGGAGAGAGGAGGAGGAGAGAGGAGGAGAGAGGAGAGGAGGAGGAGAGGAGGAGAGGAGAGGAGAGGGAGGAGGAGAGGGAGGAGGAGGAGAGGAGGA
>NC_063207.1:2314338-2349338 GCF_017589495.1 Alosa alosa | reverse complement strand
CAGCTTTAAGAAACTCAAATAGCCTAGATGCATGCTTAGCATTTTGTGATCATTAAGGCTACTTTCACAAACTCTTAGTCAGCTGTCCTCTGATTTACCAATATCTAGGCGATATTTGTAACATTTATTTTGTATTTGGGCCGTTATGAAATCATGTGGAACAATTTAAACACATTGTAAAACTTAAAGCCCAAATTTGGAGACATCCATGCATGTCGAACTTTACTGCAAATTCAAAACTGAATTACTCTGGAATGGCTAACTGTACAGGGGACAGCTTTACACCTCTGTGTTCGGTAAGGTCTGCTGTTTATTCTGATATATGGTTTGTCATGTGTTAAAAGAAGGGTTCGTAAAGTATTACACCGAGATGAATGGGTAGGGAGATCATGGGATGCAAAACCTTCAGTAGAATGTATGATTAAATTGAATTATATTATTTACTTTTCTCGCGAACCGTTCAACACAGCAATTATCGGCTAACATCGTTTAAAAGTTGAGAAAAAGCTCTTTCAAGTGATGTCTGTGTGATGAATAGGCTACTTCGCGAGTAGTTCAACTGAGAATGGGTGAATTTGGACGCACTTTCTTCTCCACTGCGTTAAAGACTAAATTAATTTGCGCTGTGAATGCTAAGATAATTTTGACAGGCCACAGGCTAGATAAAAATCGCTATTAGTAGGATGCAAAGCAGAATATTTAAAGAAGGGGGCACCAAGGCCACAGTGGTCTGTAAACCTCTGATTTTCAAAGGGGCCTCACGGCCAACGCAAGGGGTAACGGCCATGGCCGCCGTGAAATTCCTACCTGGGTAGGAGTCAGAGAGAGAGATGGAGAGAGGGATAGAGAAGAGAGGGATAAAGAGAGGAGAGGAGAGAGAGAAAGAGAGATGGAGAGAGAGGAGTGGAGAAATAGGTAGGAGTCAGAGAGAGAAATGGAGAGAGGGATAGAGAAGGGTGAAGGAGGAGAGTGAGTGGGAGAGAGATTTTGGAAGATCAGCTCCACCGTATGACTCACAGGTGTGCGTGGACGAGTGTGTGCGTGGACGAGTGTGTGTGTGTGTGTGTGTGTGTGTGTGTGTGTGTGTGTGTGCGCGCGCGTGTACGAGTGTGTGTGTGTGCGTGTGTGTGTGTGTGCGTGTTTATCTTGCAGCACCTGTGATGTAACTGCATAGTCCATAACATCCTCTTCAGCCTACCTTACCCAAACCACCCCCAGCTACATGTCCTCCCCAGCTACCTGCAGGTGTCTCTATAGAAATTACAATTCAAATTCAAAGGAGCTTTATTAGCATGACTGTTTGGATACAGTGTTGCCAAAGCCAGTGTTACAGATAACACAGTAGAATAACAAAAGAAAGAAAATAGACATACAGCAATGCAGGTATAACATGTGAACATAGAATAAATAATAGCATTTGAGTGTGTGTGTGCAGCCATGTTGTCCTGTGTCTGCCTGTTTCTACTGCTAGATTGTGGTCACTGAGCCTGTACTTGGTCAGGATATGCCTCTGCTTTGTATCTCTGACAGAGATGAGATACTCATTTCATTCATATTCTCTTTTTAGGATCAGATAGGAATTCATTCTACTTTGGTTGGTAGTTTGGTTTGTCCAATGCTCTAAATAATCTTCTTTTGCTTGATTCATTATTTTGTTGACTCTAATTGATGTTTGGGAAGCAGCACTGGACTGAGCTTGATTATTAATTGTTGTTATTGAGTTAGTTAACTTCAGTACCAGCTGGCTCAGAGGACTCTTTTCAGGGTTCATCTCCTGGGTTTTCAGTGCCTCAAAGTGGAGGGAGTTTTTGGGACTGCTGTTCGGGTGCATCCAGAATTTTAAGGATCTTTTTTGAATAGGTAAGGTCAATGGAAAGCGGCCTAATTCTGCCCTACATATATGCATTATTGGGTGTTTTTGATTGAACTTTTAGTATCGATCGGCAGAATTCTGCATGAAGGGGTTCAGTTGGATGCTTGTCCCACTGTAGTCATGCATACTGAGTGGACCCCAAACCTCACTTCCATACAGCGCAATAGGCTGGATTATGCTGTCAAATGTTTTGCACCAGATTGTAATTGGAATGTTTATTTTGTGAAATTTTCTTTTTATAGCATAGAGTGCCCTTCAGGCTTTTTCTTTTAGTGCATTCACTGCCATGCTGAAACTTCCTGATGCAGTAAGTACTAGACCAAGGTACGGGTACTGCATTGTGTGCTCTAGGGCGGTGCTGCCTACGCTGGACCTGTATCTGTGTTCCTGGCTTTTTTGGAAGATCATAACTTTGGTCTTTAAAGGATTTACTGCCAGGGTCCAGGACTGGCAGTACTGCTCCAGCTGATCGAGGAGCTGTTGCAGTCCCTGTTGTGAGGGCGACATAAGAACCAGGTCATACCTGCCGTTGGGTCTCTCACATCCTCACACACCTATATAAACTCCTCTAGAGCTACACAGTGTGGACATCTGACCTCACAAAGCCCCCTCACATGCATGGGCACCACTTACATTAACTCACCTCAACACCGCCACTGATGCCCCCTCACCCCCCTCAACACCGCCACTGATACCCCTTCAACCCCCTCAACACCGCCACTGATGCCCCCTCACTACCCTCAACACCACCACTGATGCCCCCTCACTACCCTCAACACCACCACTGATGCCACTGATGCCCCCTCAACCACCTCAACACCGCCACTGATGCCCCCTCAACACCGCCACTGATACCCCTCAGTCTCCACCTCTGCTACAGCACACAGTGTGTGTGTGTGTGTGTGTGTGTGTGTGTGTGTGTGTGTGTGTGTACAGTATGTGTGCATCTGTGTGAGTGTGTGTGTGTGTGTGTGTGTGTGTTTGTGTGTGTGTATGTGTGTGTGAGCAACACTGCACCATTTCCAAATGTACAGCAATGCACTTCAACCACAGTGCGGCTAAGCTCACACCTACCCAAGTCCTCTCTCTATTGCTCTCTCTATCGCTCTCTCTCTCTATCTCTCTCTCTCTATCCCTCTCTCCTCTTTCTCCTCCTGCGTTCACTGCACCTGCTGGCATGTTGCAGGTGAGGAGAGACATCTGCTGAACCTTCAGCTGCTCACATAACCAGACCTGCCAACCTTGAAGAGTTTGTTTGAGTCGGCCTTCATGCATGTAGCCAGAAACACACATAGCCATACACGCAAGATACATGTTGGATAGCGACCCATCTTTAATGTCGCATATCTATCTAAATTTGATCCAAGGTGTTCCTGAAAATGCAAACTGAATGTTTAACAGTAGCTCTATAATTTTGACAATCTGTTTTAGAGCTTAATAATCCTGAAAAACAGTTGTGCTGATGGGGACTGATGTGGATATGTTGTCCATTTTCTTATATCTATTCAATCATGTCTGGTCTATTATTACCTCTTTTCAATTCATTATTATTAGATATTTCTTTTGTAAAGAAATACATATCCCTCATGTTATGCCAACATATTTAATTCACCTGAATATAGGCTACAGTAGATAGAGGATTATGGACATCTGCTGTTGTCAGTGTGCGGGCTATATCCTTAAAGGCAGTTTAAGGGGATAGTTCAGCAAACAGTTATTGTGTGCACATCCCACCTTCTGGCAGGTGCAGGACAAAAGAAAAACGATGAAAAAATATAATGTCCGCAACACTGCTTTTGACTCCCATAGATTTAATGCACAACAGGCAACGTTTCGACCATGCTGAGTCTTCTTCTTTGCCTGAAGAAGACCCAGCAGGGTCGAAACGTTGCCTGTTGTGAGTTTTGACACCCAGCCCTCATCACTAAAATATGCAGCTAACTGTGACTTTTTTTCTTTAAGAAATCTCTGCAGCGGCTCTCGCAACTCAAACACTCTGGCCAGTGACCTGCAACCAACCAACTTGGATAGCGTACCACAGTGACCCATATCCTCTGACATATCATCAATTCGCCTATGGACAGTGCTTGCAGAAAGCGGTACCTGAGCTATTTTTTTAGCTGCAGCCTCCCCAAGGAGTTCATTGCACATGCCTTTACCAGCAGGCAGAATGAACTCTTCCCAAATAGTAAAGGGCTTCTTAGATTTAGCAATCCGACTAGCCACTATGAGGCTTTTAGCGCAGCCACGTTCAGCGATGTGGTTGCTTTTACGACTAGTTTTTTTTTGTCCTTCTTGCTCGCGTTTCTTACGCTCAAAGAACTCAAGGGGTTTGTCTTTAAGTGTAGGATGCTTGGACTCCAGATGTCGAATTAGCTTTGATGGTTTCATTGCTTCGTTTGACAACTTATCGCCAAATACCACACATAAAGGACTTGGTGCATGCGAGTCACCGGTCTCTGCGAAACCATATTTTAAATATGACTCGTCATATTTCCTATTGAATGACCCCTTCTTTTTCTTTGAGGTATCTGGCTCACCATCGTCAGTGGGTATTATTGCGAATGTGACATTATTGCGAATTAAATTGAGTTTATTTAGTTTGCATGCATTTTTTTTAAACTCTTGTCGTAGGCTACGGTTAGGAATGTCCCGCGGCCCGGTGTTTGGGGACCGCTGCCCTAGGCTATCATTTGTGGGTGAAGCGTGAAGCATGTTTCAATGTTTAAATCAAAGTGCAGTCGGTTCTCCCGCCATGGTTTTGGAAATCACACACCTGCTGCATCTGAAGGCCCACGCATAATAAGGCCTACGCCTATCACTCTACACGCCCCTGTTGCACGTCACATTAATAGCTGATCCTGCCTCCTGGCTCCCCAAAATGTCGCATCATGTGAACAGATCAGCAGGCCTGCAAATTTCCACCTCGTTTTCAGACACACGTTGCGGCAAAAAGACGTCTCCTCTTCCCGCAAATTTAGCGTGATATCTGTGTGAAAAGGCCTTTTGTTGAAGCATATCCTACAGTGCAAATTCTTCTTGTTTTAGTGTTTAGTTAATAAGAAAGCATTGTCTCTACCTCAATATGAACTGCAAAGTATAGCCTAGGCTATAGGCACATTGTTTTTTTTTTTTGTCGGGTCGGGTCAGGTTCGAGTAGTTAATCAGTGCATATTGAGGGTCGAGTGGGTGCAGATTGACTCTCCTGACGGGTCGGGTGGGTGCGGATGTTAAAAAACCTTAACCGGCGCAACACTACTGTAATGCAGCGTTGAATGGATGAATAGCTTACATAGGGTACCCCGCACTTTTCAAACCACACTCAAGCTTATGGTTATTGTCCCCACCACTTCTAAAAACAAACTGACGCCCTTGATAAGTGCTACAAAGGAACCGGTTCCCAGTTGATAAGTGCTACAAAGGAACCGTTTCCCAGATGATAAGTGCTACAAAGGAACCGTTTCCCAGATGATAAGTGCTACAAAGGAACCGGTTCCCAGTTGATAAGTGCTACAAAAGAGCTGGTTCCCTGTTGCTGGATACAGCCCGTGAGTGTGGGAGCTTTTGGTTTTGTACTCTGGTGTTAGTAAGCTAACTCCACTTACCCCAGCCAAACCTGCCCCTCTCCACTTACCCCAGCCAAACCTGCCCTTCTCCTGCCCAGCTCCCTGCACCTTCTTGCGGTGTTGATTGGCCTGGGCCTCCCGGGCGGCCATCTTGTCCTGGAAGGACATGTCATTGTTGGATGGCTTTGGGGGCGGGCTGGTCTCCGTGGTGACGACGTGGCCCAGCTCCTCGGACACGTTGAAGATGCCGCCTGTTTGGGGCGGGGCCTCGTCAGGGACTTCCTCCACTGGCCCCTCCCCTTTCTCGGAGACAGGCAGACAGAGGGTGTTGGGGCGAGAGGAGAGGATGGCGTTCTCCAGAGCCATCGCTATGCCGCACGTGCGCGCGTGTGTGTGTGTGTGTGTCAGCAAGGGATTGTCCTTTGTGTATGTGTGTGTGTCCACTTCCTGTAGAACAAATAGAATACAATAACTGTTAAAATAATCTAATACCATATAAATACAATAGAAAATAATACTATGACAATAAACAACACATAGCCACAGACACACACCAAGTTGGGCTCGGCTGAACTTTATGCAAATGAGAGCGGTTAACGCGAGGCGGTTAGCCAATGAAAGTACATCTTCGGTAAACAAGTTCTGTCCCGACGGGAGAGAGGGCTAGGCGTCTGCAAGCGTCTACGCGCCGCAATAGTGGACACAAGCTGTAATAGATAAATATTTAGGAGGGTGTGAGTGTGTGAGCAGGTCATACAACACTAAGACAGATATGGGGTGTTCATTCCGTGTGTGTGAGAGAGAGAGAGAGAGAGAGAGAGAGAGAGAGAGAGTGTGTGTGTGTATATTTGTGTGTGTGTGTGTGTGTGTTTCACATAGGCACCGATATAGGACTCATTTGGCAAAAAAGGTGGGACGAATAAGATCCATGGTTCCCAAACTCCGGAACATTCTTCTGTTCTTTTCATGACTTTATTCATTCTTCATGAACATTCTTTGACATAATATATTTCATACCTGTGTTGCAGCATGTAACCTAGCTGTCTAGCTAGGTTTACAATGCAATCCAATGTCTGAACATACTAGCAGTTTGCCTGTCGGTTGGCTGAAAAGTTTTAGAGTTTAAAATAGTGGTCTATTTAGTGGTTTATGTGCCCTGACTAACTTTGTGTGGCAAATAAACCGCAATTTGTGTTGATACAAGTGGCAATGTTCGTGTAGAAACATGTTAATCACATACACATTTTCGTGTTACAGCTCAGTTAGTCTCCGCCATCTTGGTCAGACTTTTTTGTAACTCCCACCTCCAAACACAAACACGCGAACCTGATTGGTTCTCAAATGGTCCTCATTTGAATAAAGTTAAACTTTCGCCAACTTTGTTTCGCCTGCCTCGGCGATTCGCTGTCATTTCACCCAACCAGGGTGAATTTCGTCTCCATTCAACCTCAATGAGAGCGACGCGAAATTTCGATGTGTGGAAACCGACCGTTATTCAACTCCGAAACATTCTTCTGTTCTTTTCATGACTCCGGAACATTCTTCTGTTCTTTTCATGACTCCGGAACATTCTTCTGTTCTTTTCATGACTTTATTCATTCTTCATGAACATTCTTTGCACCTCCCTACTCATGTCTGCTCATAACGCACACACCAGAGACACATTATTACGCAATGTAATACACACACATACAAACACACACAGATGCATACAAAGACATACACAAACACACACACACACGCATGCACGCACACACACTCACACGCACACTCTCTCTCTCTCTTATCCGCACAGATACATATGCACTCACACACGCACAAACTCACACTCTCTCTCTCTCCCTCTCTCTCATACACACACAGATACATATGCACTCACACACACACTCTCTCTCTCTCTCATACACACGTGTGTGAGGGAGAGAGAGAGAGGCATGAAGGTAATCTAAGTAGTAAATAAATAACACACACATACACACACGCACATTGGCCTACACACACATACAAACACACACTGGCCTACACAGACACACACACTGACACAGACATGTAATCGGATGCCAAATGAATAATGAAACCAACAATGATGTCACCTCACACATACTCATACACACATTGCCTCTACTGCCGTGTAAGGACATACGGGCATGTGTGTGTGTGTGTCAATGGGTTTACTAGTTTCTCTTTGTGTGTCTGTGTGTGTGTTTATGTGTGTGTGTGTATATGTGTGTGTGTATATGTGTGTGTGTGTGAGAGAATGTATGTGTGTGTGTGTAAGAGAGTGTGTGTGTGTGTGTGAGAGAGAGAGAGAGAGTGTGTGTGTGTGTGTGTGTGTGTGTGTGTGTGTGTGTGTGTGTGTGTGTGTGTGTGTGTGTGTGTGTGTGTGTGTGTGTGTGTGTGTGTGTGTGAGAGAGAGAGAGAGAGTGTGTGTGTGTGTGTGTGTGTGTGTGTGTGTATTTGTGTGCTCCAATCTTTTCTTCCCATCTTTATCTCTCTCCGTTTCTCCTCCATCTTTCTGTACATCTCTCTCCCCCGTGTGTGTGTGTGTGTGTGTGTATATGTGTGAGTATGCGTGTGTGTGTGTTCCTGTACATCTCTCTCCCCCATCTCGTTCCCCATCTTTCCTCCTCTCTCTCCCTCCCTCTCTCTCCCTCCCTCTTTCTCTCTCTTGCTCTCTCTCTCTCTCTGTAAACCTGCCTTACCTCCTATTTGCTTACCTTTTATAAATCACTGTCCAGCAAACAAGAGCAACCCTGCAGACTTAACTCTGTGTGTGTGTGTGTGTGTGTGTTATGTACTGTACATAATTATGTGTGCATTAAGCTGCACTAACACATACAGTACATTTGGTGTGTGTGTGTGTCAGTCTGGTGTGAAGTAACCAATGTTACATGTACGTGTGTGTGTGTGTGTATGTAACCGAGGTCGTAATTCGTCTGCCGCTCACGGTCCCTCGAACCCGCACACCTCAACACTCACCGGCATGGGAGTCGAACGCTCTAACCACTGAGCTAAAAGCCCAGGCTTCCAACTCAGCGGTTAGAAGCGTTCTTAAGGATAGGGCTGTGAGGATTTACACGGGCAACTAACTAGCACGCTAGCTCAGTTCGCCTCCGTTACCTACACACACACACACACACACACACAGAGAACCAGGCCAAACACATTTATATCATAAAGTGCCAGCCTGGTCCGTTGGACTCATTTCTGCCTATAACGTCTCTGTGGGTCTTCCACTGACCAATAGGCGTAAACAAACAAACACAAACACACACACACACACACGCTGAACCAACTCAAACAAATTTGCTGACCTCTGGACTTTCCGAGCCACTCACAGGACCAGTTCTGGCCCAAAGGCCCAGTCAGGAAATGGCAACGTTCACCTGACCTTGAGTAGGGCCGACCCCTTCACATGAGGAGAGCCGTCATCTGACCTTGAGTAGGGCACAACCCCTTTGATAGTCAAAAGTCGCCTAACTTTTGGTACGACCCCTTGAGAGGCCGCTAGGAAGAGTAAGGGTGACCTCACCCACATTGTGTCTGTGTGTGTGTGTGTGTGTGCATGCAGGTGCAAGTGTGTGTGTGTGAGTGTGTGTGCATTATGTGTTTATTTTTGTATTCTGTCGGATAACAGCATGTTATTGTCTGGATGTCCGATGATACATTGGTATGTGTATTTATGTGTGTGCACGTGTTAGTGTGTGTGTGTTCTTGCATGTGAGCTGGAGTGTGTATGTTTCGCAGTGTGTGGGCTGAGGGACTGCAACCTGCTAAAAAACACTAATTTTCCCAGTCCTCTCACGAGGAACACAAAGCTCTCCCGGGCGCGCTCTCTCTCCCTCCCGCCCCTTCCCCCGCTGTCCACCCCACCCCTTTCCGTTGCTCTGGGACACGGTGAAGTGAAGTGGCATAGTAGGCCTACGGATGCGCGAGCGCCTTCTGCACGCGTCCGCACCAGGCTATTTGTGTCCGCGTTCTCCCACCGGAGAGCTGCCAGTTCTAATCGCACTGACGCTATCTTTAGTTCTCTGATTGTGGAAATGTCACAGAACCAACTTAGATAGACCACAAACAAAGCCCTGCCCGCCCTCCCTCCCTCCCTCCCTCTCTCACTCTCACACACACACACACACACACACTCAGCCACCAGAAAATCCGCGGATCTCTCGTAAAACTGTGAAAGTGCACCGTGTGTGCACGGTCGTGTGTCTGTCTGAACACAACATGCCGACGGCGGGAAGAAACGAGACGCGTGCGGGCCTCAGACAGAAAGCCCAACTCGTCATCAATTACGCGGCCGTTTGAAGCCCTAATGGTGAGAACCCCCCGGCGCACGCTCTTACCTGAACTTGTCTCTGCGCTGTCTCTTTGGCTAGCTTTATTTCTCTCCTCACACTGTAGACTTAACTGCTTCCTACTTAGCCAATTGTCCAGGTCGTGGTGATGGAGAGTTTAGCTTCCGTTCGTCCCATGTCGGTGTGGCTGGTGAGGGCTTCAAGCTGGCGGAATCGGCGACGCACCAGCACTTTGCAGTTCCTCTCCGGTGAGGAGACAGGAAAAAACGGAGGAAAAACACAAGCTGACCAATCCCGACAGACAGCTGCGCACAGTTCCCTAACCGGAGGAAAGAACAGCGGAGCGCCGTTAAAAATTAGCCACAACACAATATCTGCATCCTGTCGATGAAAGCCATCGGTGCGCGTGCCTTTCTCCGGGATAATTTCCTTCGTGATCTGCGCTGTCGGTTTAAAATGGTGGCTGTGATGCGTTCGTATCTGCGTGCGTTCACGGGGCACAGACGGGAAGAGAGAGACAGAGGCGCGAATGTGATTCACCGGCTCGCGGACTGTGCGCAGGTGTACACGCAGAGGAAGGCTGCGCGAGAGAGATGGAGAGAGGGGGGGTGGACGGAGCGAATGGATGAGAGACGTAGATGGAGATGGGCGGGGTGTAGACAGCGAGCGAGCGGGGTAAAAAGGATAAAAATAGAACTTGCTGGAAGGGGAGACGGTGTCGGAAATAGACATGAGACACAATTACCCACATAATGGTTGGCCTACCGAAAAAATAACTTAAAACATAGTGATAGCCTCGAGGCTACATGTTTTAAACCACTTCAATCGAGTAAAGTGGGTGATAATTATGGTAGATAGAAATTGGCCTTGATTTGGTCTTGTGAGTTTAAATAGCCTAATTAAGATAAAATGATCTGACATCTTGGGAGAAGGGAGGTAAGGCTGCCTCCCCCAGCGACAACTGAGTCGCCTCTCCAAAAGATTAAGCTCTTAGCTCAAGGGAAAGAATAACTCACCAGTCGGTGACCTCTACTGCATTACAAAGTTATATGGGTTCTCAACTCTTTTGATCCCGTGAGGGAAATTTGGTCTCTGCATTTATCCCAATCCGTGAATTAGTGAAACACACTCAGCACACAGTGAACACGCAGTGAGGTGAAGCACACACTAATCCCGGCGCAGTGAGCTGCCTGCAACAACAGCGGCGCTCGGGGAGCAGTGAGGGGTTAGGTGCCTTGCTCAAGGACACTTCAGCCACGCCTACTGGTCGGAGTTCGAACCGGCAACCCTTCGGAAACAAGTCCAAAGCGCTAACCAGCAGGCCACGGCTGCCCCAAATGTGGGAAACACAGCATCATCTGTAGGTTATTTTTATAGTGTCATTTTGCATGAAGTCAAAAAGTAGCCTATTATGCCTAAATAAACAGACCAAAACAATAATAATTAGTCTATCATATATCAGTCAACAGGGATGTAACCATGCACCATGAATTGGCTAAAAATCGATACACACTAATATATTACACCTGGTTGAGACAAAAATTAATCGCGATGCAACTACATTATATAAATAAATAATAACTTCATGTCTCTTTCATTGTAGAGCTATGTGCAACTAAGACAAAGAGTAGCCTATAGCCGATATAGCATCAACGTTGTACTGAGTTCATTTGATAGGCCTACCGCAAGTAATGTGGCAGTGACATGTAGCCTGGTGAACTGATAACGTTGTATAAGTATATATACTCATGGACGGATTATGAACTTTCGGGCCCCTGGGCCCATGTATTAAGGGCCCCCCACTAATTGTTGCATATGTGGAAAGGAGGATTTGGGGGTCCTCCCCAGAATTTTTTTTATTTGTTTGATGTGATTTCCTGTATTCTGGTGCATTTTGGGGATTGCCCAATACTTCAATTCAATCAGATTCATAGCCTACATCCTGATTTGTTGATATTGAGGCAATGATTCCATGCAATGGCTTGGGCTTCAGGGCCCCCTGACCCCTTGGGCCCCTGGGCCTGGGCCCGGTAGGCCCGTGCAGTAATCCATCCCTGTATATACTCTGGAGATGATCGTGGAGAACACTAAATGGTCTACTGAATAAGCATGAAGTCCAACCTTTAAATGAAAAACACTCATTAATATTCGAAAAAATGTAACTGCTAATGAAGTTTACTTTTGACCATCAAAACTTGTTTATCGCCTGTAACTCCCTGTAATGAAGATATTTGGCTGATAGAAGGAGGTTAACATCCTCTTTGTTTTGACCAATAGAAGTCTGTCTATCATCATTGCACTCGGAGAAAACTGGAATGTTTCATTTCAGTCATTTGCATTTATAATGCTCTAAGTCACTCCCTGAAATTGAAAAATGTAAAGAGTTAAACATTTTGCGAAGTGATTACAAAGGTCTGGTATGGACTGACCATGTGATGCATTGACCATGATACATTGATGCTATGTAGAGCGTGTGCAATGGTGGTACAAAAGTGAACAGTGCAATTCATGGGTTTAATCAGGTCCCTTTCCAAAGGTGTATTAATCAAGCACATGCAGTCTGCATTGATGATTAAGGGTACGTTCAGACTAAGCGTCTTTTTCTGACAAAAGAAGTTGTGCAGACCGCTTTTTCAGTTTGAAAAAAAAAAGCTGCCAGCGCTTTTTTAAAAAAAAAGCAGGAAGCGTCTTTTTGCATATACAGAGTAGCTATAAGCTACGTGTGGATACAAAATGTCGCGAAAGAGAAAATTGGCGTTAGCTATTCTTTGGTGTTTGGAGATGACGAGGAGGAAAATGTTTATCGTAAACGTATGTGGATAGATGACAATAAAAAAAAAGTTTATTTTGTGTTTAATTGGAAGTGAGTAGATTTTAAGCAGAGGTTTTGGGTAGCTCTTAAAAGAGCTGTTGATTTTGACAAATGCTGCTCCATCCAGGGAGTTTTTCCTTGCCCCTGTTGCTCTTGGGTGCTCCTTGTTGGTGCCCCCCACCCAATCCCAATCCTCCCCACCTTTTTTATGCAGCCCTTGCCACTTAATCTACTAAACCCCCATTAATGCACAAATAGGCTGACACCAGACATAATTTCACTGCATTTCTTACTTCCAGTAACTATATGCATGTGACAATAAACTTCCTTGTATCCTTGTATCAATGTAAGTAGTGACCCTGCCAGTGAACTCGACCATCTGGAGACGTGAAGTACCCAGCAAACGTATCCCTACAGCCTCTCTGCTGGCGTTGTTGGTGCCAAGGCGGGGTGCATTCTGCATGGCTGAAGATGGTTGATTTTATACACCTGTGGAAAGGGACCTGATGAAACCCATGAATAGCTTTGCTTATTATTAAATATTAACCACCATGAAAAGACAAGAATGCATAATTGCTTGACAAACAAGAAAAAATAAAATACTTTAAGAACAATAACTGGGAATAAGTTATTAGGTGTAGATGCTATGACCACAGTCCAGATTGTGTAGAAGGGCTAATATAGCCTGTAAGACAGTCAGGTGGACAGCAGGCAAAGTGATATGGTGGTAGGTCCTCCTCAACCTGTCTGTTGAACATGATAGCGACAGAAGTCTGTCACTGAACATGCTCCTTTGTTTATTGAGTGTTCTGTGTAGTGGGTGGAGGTCATTGTCCATGATCGCCAGCATCCTTCTCATGGTCTGTTTCTCTGCAGTTGTTGTGAGTGACTCCAGCTCAATGCCAACAACAGAGCTAGCTTTCCTCACCAGCCTGTTCAGTCGCCCAGCGTCCCTCTTCTTAATGCTGCCTCCTCAGCACACCACAGCATAAAAGAGAACACTGGCAATGATTAAAACATCCAGAGGAGCTTACTGCAGACATTGAATGACCGCAGCCTCCTCAGGAAGTAAAGCCGACTCTGCCCTTTCCGATACAGCGCATCTGTGTTGGCTGACCAGTCCAGTTTATTGTCCATGTGTATCCCCAGGTACTTATATGTGCTGACCACCTCCACACTGACCCCTTCAGTGGACAGGGTTCCCACTCTAAGTCAAATGTAAAATTCCATGACTTTTCCCTGACAAAAAACCTGAATTTCCAAGACTATATAATGAATGGTGCAATATGACCAATGAGTTCAGAGCAGCTGCGTAGCGATGAAGAATAATACTTTTCTATGGAGGGAGATGAATAAATGGGCATTGAATAAACAAAGTTCGGGCTACTCAAGCAAGCAGTAAAGCTAAGAACCAGATATACACTAGTTCTGCGCGGAAATATTTCTATTAATGTATTTTGCCAAGTAAATTCCCTGACTTTCCATGTCAGGGATAGACGTGGAATTCCATGATATTCTAGAAATTCCATGACCCGTGGGAACCCTGAATAGAGACTGGCAGCATGTGGCTTAGATCTCCTGAAATCCACTACCATCTCCTTGGTCTTTGTTGCCTTCAGCTGCAGATGGTTGAGCCTGCACCATTGCACAAAGTCATCCACCAGGGTCCTGTACTCGTCCTCCTGTCCATCCCTGATACACCCACAATTGCAGAGTCGTCCGAAACCTTCTGCATGTGGCATGACTCAGAGTTGTAGCTGAAGTCAGACGTGTACAGGGTGAACAGGAACGCTGAAAGCACAGTCCCCTGAGGCGCTCCAGTGCTGCTGATCACAGTCTCTGAGAAGCCGTCCTTCAGCCTGACCAACTGTGGTCTCTCCGTCAGGTAGTCTGTAATCCAGGATACCAGGTGAGCATCAACCCCCATCTGCACAAGCTTGTCTCTCAATCTGACAGGCTGAATGGTGCAAGGCGCTAGAGAAATCAAAGAACATGATTCTCACAGCACTCTTCCCCTTGTCCAGATGAGAGTGCGCTCTGTGCAGTAGGTAGATGACGGCATCCTTCATGCCCACCTCCTGGTATGCGAACTGGAGCCGGTCGAGTGTGGGGTCTGAGGATGTGAAGGAGCAGTTGCTCCATGGTCCTCATCATGTGTGATGTTAGAGTGACTGGCCTAAAGTCATACAGCTCAGGATGTGGCTTCTTGGGGTAGCCGTGGCCTACTGGTTAGCGCTTTGGACTTGTAACCGGAGGGCTGCCGGTTCAAACCCCGACCAGTAGGCACGGCTGAAGTGCCCTTGAGCAAGGCACCTAAGCCCTCACTGCTCCCCGATCCCCGCTGTTGTTGCAGGCAGCTCACTGTGCCGGGATTAGTGTGTGCTTCACCTCACTGTGTGTTCACTGTCTGCTGAGTGTGTTTCACTAATTCACGGATTGGGATAAATGCAGAGACCAAATTTCCCTTACGGGATCAAAAGAGTATTATACTTCTTGGGAAATGGGATGAGACATGATGTCTTCCACAGTGCTGGTACCTTCCCCAGTTGGGGGCTCAGGTTGGAGACATGCTGCAGGGGATCCCTCAGGTCCACAGCAGGCTGTGAGCGGTCTGGGACACTCGATCTGGGATGGCTGCTTTAGGGCGAAGTCTACTCAGCTCTCCTCTGATCTGATTCGCCATAGACCTCTGAAGTTTGCCAACAAAAAAGAACCAAAACGGCCATCTTTGCCCATATAAGGAGATCCGGGTGTTAATTGAAGCTACCTATGGCAAGCTGCATTGCAAGTTAGTTCTGGGGTATAGCAAAAATCTAAGTTTGCTGTCTTTGGCAAGGCAGGGGATGAAAAAGTGTGTTGAGCAAAACGTCTGCATTTCAGACTTCTTTGTCCCCGCAAGAGTTTAATTCAAAATCCCCATGTTATTTTCCCATAGGAAAAATCAAAAGATAGTCTTTTTTGTATAGGCGAACTTCAGAGGTCTATGATGATGGGAAAATATGTTCATAGCAAAATGGATGCATCGCGATTAATTTAGATTAATTCATATATAATATATATATATATATATATATATATATATATATATATATATATATATATATATATTTATATATGGAAAACATATTCATACAGTCTATGGGCAACACTTGCCGGCAATCAGAGACACCTGTTTCTCCATTGTTGCCCCCACCAAGGAGAACACAGTAGGAGAACACGCCTTTCATATCCTTTTCCAGAAGGGGGCGATAGCATTCAATAGTCTATGGAAGCCGACCCGTTTCTTCGCACAGCAGTACAGCATCCTTCCTTTCCAAAATGTCGGTGCACGGGCCAATGGTGAAAATCCACCCTGTGGTACTCGCTTCCATTACTGATGCTTACGAGCGGAGAAATGAGGGTGCGAGTCGCGTTATCGGGACATTATTAGGTAAGTTTTTAAACGTACTCATCAAGACTAATCTTACAGAGCCTCCACGTGTTTTAGCAGACGAGACATGGTGTTGGCTAACTAGCCACAGCTAACGTTATCACATCGCATTATCAGTTCACACGCCGGTGTTTCCTATGGCTAGTCTGCTAGTAGTCTGCGAGGAAGCTGCTTAGCCTATTTAATATTTCGTTAACACTGTCTACACGTTTGTGTAACGTTATTGGTGTTAACTCAATAACTTGATATTCTAGGCCACGCTATGGATGTTTTTAGCAAGTAATTTAATGTAGATGTACGACATGGTGCTAGATTAGCGACGTTAGCTAGCTAGCTAGCAGTGTAGTAAGTTAGGGTCTGTAGACTTTTTGCAGGCTAAGCATATTAGCATATCACCTATTCGTGGTCTGTACACTGTTAGTAGGCTAAGCCCATCAGCATGTCATCATTCATAGCTGCGATTGTGTTGTCATGCAGGCACCATAGACAAACAGACCGTGGAAGTGACCAATTGCTTCTCCGTCCCGCACAACGAGTCCGAAGATGAGGTAAGTGGCCTAGCTCCATGCAGCTCCTAACAGCTGTTTAGTTGATACGCGGCACCACTACTCCATTGAGCAGGCATCCGAGATGAACGCTGTTGACAACATGCAAGATGCGATGTGTAATGTCTCTGGGTTTCCCTGGTGACCCTGTCAGGTCGCGGTGGACATGGAGTTCGCAAAGAACATGTATGAACTTCATAAGAAGGTCTCCCCAAGCGAAGTCATCATTGGCTGGTGAGGAATCATATCCTAGATCTCTCTCTCTCTCTCTCTCTCTCTCTCTCTCTCTCTCTCTCTCTCTCTCATATTATTCTTTTTCACCCTCTGACATCACACTTTCTCTCCCCCGGTACCTTTAGTACGTTTTGTGGTTGATAACATGTTTTTGCGCTAACTCTGCACTGTGCTGGCTGTAGGTATGCGACAGGATATGACATCACAGAGCACTCTGTCCTCATCCATGAGTACTACAGCCGTGAGGCCCAGAACCCCATTCACCTGACCGTCGACACCGCCCTCCAGAGTGGCAAGATGAACATTCGCGCCTATGTCAGGTCTCTCTCGCTCTCTCTCTCTCTCTCTCTCTCTCTCTCTCTCTCTCTCTCTCTCTCTCTCTCTGCCTTGGTCATCTTATCTATCCTCTCCTTCTCTTTTCTCTTCCCTTTCTCTTCTGACCCCCTCTTTCTGTCTTTTTCATGATCATCTGCCCTCCATTCTCCTTTTCTCCCACTCTTTTTTTCTCCTCCTCTTTTTTCTCCTCTCTTTTCTGCTCCTCTTTCCTCCCCTTCTCCAGTCCTTCTGTGTCTCGTGAGTGAGGAGGTGAGTGTGTGTGAGGCTGATGGATTTGCGTTTGCTTTGTGGTTCTTTCTGTTCCATCCCCCTCTTCTCTGTCCTGGGCACTCACTGCTCATACCTGCCGCCTGTGTGCTGATTGGCTGTTGACGGGCTCGTGCTTGTTTGTGATTGGTTGGCAGTGCTCAGATGGGCGTGCCGGGGAAGACTGTGGGAGTGATGTTCACCCCGCTCACTGTGAAGTACATCTACTACGACACAGAGCGCATCGGGAGTGAGTCTCACACACACACACACACACACACGTACACGGAGTACATCTACGGAGTACATCTACTACAACACAGAGCGCATCGGAAGTGAGTCTCTCTCTCACTCTCACTCTCACACACACACACACACACATGCACACACACATGCACACAGAGTGCTTCAGAAGTAAGTGACTCACACAGTACATCTACGACACAGAGTGCAACATACACACACACACACACAAACGGCCCATGATCCACTCCCATGTTATGTGCACAGCATTAACTAAACTGTTCTCTCTCTCTCTCTGGTCTGTAGTTGACCTTCTCCAGAGGACGCGGGCGTCTCCGAGTCGGACCGACGGCTTGACCTCCGACCTCTGCCAGGTGGGCGGGGCAGCGGGCCGCACTCAGGAGATGCTGAGCACCGTGCTGGCGTACATAGAGGACGTGCTGGTGGGTCCCACGCCGACCGCTATATCTCTTGTATAGTTCTATAGTCAATAGAGAGTTCCATTATCAGCATCATAGTTGGCCCCACAAGGCTTCAGATATATGTTGCAGAGGAAGTATCCTCTTGGGTGCTCCTTGTTGGTG
Source organism: Alosa alosa (assembly GCF_017589495.1). Classification (NCBI taxonomy): domain Eukaryota; kingdom Metazoa; phylum Chordata; class Actinopteri; order Clupeiformes; family Clupeidae; genus Alosa; species Alosa alosa. The sequence goes on along the minus strand of NC_063207.1, from coordinate 2,331,171 downwards.
CCCCCCACCCAATCCCAATCCTCCCCCACCTTTTTTATGCAGCCCTTGCCACTTAATCTACTAAACCCCTCTTCTACTGCACTTTTTTACCCCCCATTAATGCACAAATAGGCTGACACCAGACATAATTTCACTGCATTTCTTACTTCCAGTAACTATATGCATGTGACAATAAACTTCCTTGTATCCTTGTATCCTTAAGTAGATTGGGAACCAAATAGAACGTTCAAGCATTGTTTTTGTTTTTCTTGTTGAAAGGGTCTATAGTACACAGTGGTGTCCACGCTCACTATGGACTGTGTTTGAATATTGGGCTGATTTGGGCTGGGTGGGCATGTGATGGGGGCATAATGGCTGGGTACTGTATCTGATGGGGGCATAATGGCTGGGTACTGTATCTGATGGGGGCATAATGGCTGGGTACTGTATCTGATGGGGGCATAATGGCTGGGTACTGTATCTGATGGGGGCATAATGGCTGGGTACTGTACCTTGGGGGCATCTGATGTGAAATCTAATAGTGTCTTCGCCCCCTTCTCAGTCTGGTAAGGCGTCTGCTGATAACAGTGTGGGACGCTTCCTGATGGATCTGGTCAACAAGGTGCCTAAGATCCCAGTCGAGGACTTCGAGACCATGCTCAACTCCAACATCAATGTGAGTGTGTGTGTGTGTGTGTGTGTGTGTGTGTGTGTGTGTGTGTGTGTGTAGACTTTGCTCAACATCAACGTGAGTGTGTGTGTGTTGGTGATATTGTTCTCCTTAGGTGCAGCCTGGTGTGTGTTTGTAAAGACAGTTGTGTGTCAGTGTTGAGCTATGTGTCTAAAAACTGTATGTGTGTGTGGAGTGTATAGACCACCACCTCAAGGGAGTGTGTTGAGTGTTTTGTGTGGTGTTTGTGTTTGTTTGATTGTTGTGTGCACTAGGGCTGGGTATCGTTCAAAATATTTTGTTACGGTGCCAGTTTCGATACCTTGATTTTGATGCCAGTTCCTAAACAATACCTTTTGTAAGTCAATTTTAACAACAAAAACTCCTTTAGTGGTAGAAAAAATCTGATGTCAAAATTAACATAAAAATACAAAAACTATAAAAAGTAATAAAAGTAAACAATGTGTAAGATAAGGCCTACTTAATATTTGCAGTATTAAAGTGAAGAAATGTAAATGTAACCTAAAAGATTAGTGCAAAATTTAAGTGCAAACAGCTTTGCACATAAGTGGCATTTCGCTTTGTTGACATACACCTTAAGTATTGGATAATCACGCCTGACATATGTCGATAATATTGAACCTTGAAATGTAGTCACACACATTTGTCATGTCATTTTTGTGTTAAGACAGTTAAGTTTGATTCTTTCTATGGGAGCTAACCAAAACAAACTCCTCAGCACCAATCGGATCGGAGCCTTTGGGTTGGTGCCCATTGTGTGGACACACACTGTATTCTTGTGTGTGTGTACACACATTGTTGTCCTCTCTCTGTGTGTGTGTGCGCGTGTGTGTGTGTACACACTAGGGATGCACAAGCTATCGGTGGGCGATATATTATTGGCCGATAAGTGAAAAAATTATAATGTTATTGTTCCGATAACAGAATTCCAGCTGATAATTTACGCCAATATTTTTCATAAGTCCTAATTTCCCAACTAGACATACGCAGTTGAAACTAAACAACATAAGTTTCCCTCACAAACCATGATTTGGCCGCTATAGCTTTTTCAACACACATAGGCCTAGGCTACTGCTATTTTGTTGACTGCAGTACTATTGAGGACTTATGAGTTCTGTCCATCATTGGTGGTAGGTACAATTACATGATTCTTATTAAATGTCCCTAATTCACTTTTAACAATTTGTCTTAAAGAGTAATATTATGGGTTATCGGTATCGGACCACAACAGACTGATAAATATTGCTTATCGGTTATCAGCCCTAAAGTTCCATAATCTGTGTGTGTGTTGGGAAATAACTCTTGTTGTGTGTGTATTTTGTGTCTCAGTATCTGATGGTGTGTTGTAAAATAACTCTTCTTGTTGTTTGTGTCTCAGGATCTGCTGATTCTGTGTGTGTGTGTTGGTGATATTGTTCTCCTTAGGTGCAGCCTGGTGTGTGTTTGTAAAGACAGTTGTGTGTCAGTGTTGAGCTATGTGTCTAAAAACTGTATTGTGTGTGTAAGGTGTATAGACCACCACCTCAAGGGAGTAATGTTAGGTGTTTTGTGTAGTGTTTGTGTTTGTTTTGATTGTTGTGTGCACTAGGAACGGGTATAGTTCAAAATATTTTTATTCTGATTGCCAGTTTCGACCTTGTTTTGATGCCAGTTCTAAACAAGCACCTTTTTGTAAGTCAATTTTAACAACAAAACTCCTTTAGTGGTAGAAAAAATCTGATGTCAAAATTAACATAAAAATACAAAAACTATAAAAGTAATAAAAGTAAACAATGTGTAAGATAAGGCCTACTTAATATTTGCAGTATTAAAGTGAAGAAATGTAAATGTAACCTAAAGATTAGTGCAAAATTTAAGTGCAAACAGCTTTGCACATAAGTGGCATTTCGCTTTGTTGACATACACCTTAAGTATTGGATAATCATACGACATATGTCGATAATATTGAACCTTGAAATGTAGTCACACACACATTTGTCATGTCATTTTTGTGTTAAGACAGTTAAGTTTGATTCTTTCTATGGGAGCTCAACCAAAACAAACTCCTCAGCACCAATCGGATCGGACCTTTGGGTTGGTGCCCATTTGTGGACACACACTGTATTCTTGTGTGTGTGTACACACATTGTTGTCCCTCTCTGTGTGTGTGTCTTGGCGTGTGTGTGTGTACACACTAGGGATGCACAAGCTATCGGTGGGCGATATATTATTGGCCGATAAGTGAAAAAATTATAATGTTATTGTTCCGATAACAGAATTCCAGCTGATAATTTACGCCAATATTTTTCATAAGTCCTAATTTCCCAACTAGACATAATGCGAAGTTGAAACTAAACAACATAAGTTTCCCTCACAAACCATGATTTGGCCGCTATAGCTTTTTCAACACACATAGGCCTAGGCTACTGCTATTTTGTTGACTGCAGTACTATTGAGGACTTATGAGTTCTGTCCATCATTGGTGGTAGGTACAATTACATGATTCTTATTAAATGTCCCTAATTCACTTTTAACAATTTGTCTTAAAGAGTAATATTATGGGTTATCGGTATCGGCCACAACAGACTGATAAATATTGCTTATCGGTATCAGCCCTAAAGTTCCATAATCTGTGTGTGTGTTGGGAAATAACTCTTGTTGTGTGTGTATTTTGTGTCTCAGTATCTGATGGTGTGTTGTAAAATAACTCTTGTTGTGTTTGTGTCTCAGGATCTGCTGATTCTGTGTGTGTGTTGTAAAATAACTCTTGTTGTGTTTGTGTGTCTCAGGATCTGCTGATGGTGACCTACTTGTCCAACCTGACCCAGGCTCAGATCGCTCTCAACGAGAAACTGGTGATCATGTGATCTGTGTGGGCGGAGAGGTGATGGTGGGAGAAGGGGCCTCATATTTAAGCTTCAGTTTTCATTTCTGTTTCTTTTCTGTTTCTTAATAAATGACATCGCAGAGTGAGTGTGTGTTGAGTGTGTGTGTTTGCGTTCTCACGCAGCGTACATCCTTTTCTCTGTGGCCTCCAACCCAAATGTTACACACACACACACACACACACACACTGCTCTACCAAACCCAAATGTTACACACACACACTGCTCTACCAAACCCAAATGTTACACACACACACACTGCTCTACCAAACCCAAATGTTACACACACACACACACACTGCTCTACCAAACCCAAATGTTACACACACACACACTGCTCTACCAAACCCAAATGTTACACACACACACACACTGCTCTACCAAACCCACATGTTACACACACACAGCTCTACCAAACCCAAATGTTTCACTTGAAGTCCCCTCTCCTTTAAGCCCAGAGTATATGAGCACCGAAGCCCTAAGTGTTGTGCAGGACCTGCTCTGGATTGGTCAGCATCATTAGGGCCCTGCTCTGGATTGGTCAGCATCAATAGGGCCCTTGGTGTGGGATTTCACTGGGATCTCATGGTGGATGGGCGCTAGGAGTGGGGTTGGTGTGGGAGTGGGGTGGGGGTGGTGCTGGAGATCCTATTTCATATTGTGCCTCCTCTGGGGAGAAACTTGAGACACTCCAGAGGGACCATATGCCCGTTTGCACAGAGGGAGAAAGGGTCCAACATGAGGCATGGCAGTGGTGCTCCCGCCCCCCAACATGAGGCATGGCAGTGGTGCTCCCGCCCTGACGGCACAGAGCTGTTGCAGACTCTGAGTATGAGCCTCTTCTGTAAGGCCCCTTAGGAACTGACAAGCCGCGGACTATCAGCCTCTTCTGTAAGGCCCCTTAGGAACTGAATTCTGGGCAAATGTTACCCTTGGCCTGGATTCCACATATGTTTTGACCAAATAGCGTCCACACAAATCTCCGAAGTGAAATCAAAGATTCTTTAGAACAAGATTAAGCAGCTTTATTTATAAATACTCGTCAGTATTTATTAAATCGTTTTAATTCTTTGTCTTAGTAGTTGATGATGATCCCACTGCACAGAAAGAGGTTAAGCAAGTAATGCTATTTCACTATCTCTATGAGTGTGTGCGAGAAATAAAAATCCTTATTACACGGCTCTTCAGAGTGCTGCAGAAAGTTCCATTCACATGAATGGACCTTCCCAACGTTCGGGCCTATGTTAAATCTATATTATTACACGGCTCTTCAGAGTGCTGCAGAAAGTTCCATTCACATGAATGGGCCTATGTTAAATCTATAAAAATCACCGGCAAAGTATATAGTCACCGCTGTCAATGGCAACGGGTTGATTAACGTCTTTCATATCCCTCCGCAAGAATTCTGTTCGCTTATTGCAATGGAATTTCATTGAAAGGGAAAGTAAGCTAGTAAGACGTTGCCACGGAACACCTGAAACTGTCAAGTTCTGTCTGTGTGGCGAACTATTTATTTTGTCAGCGGAAGACACGAAACGGTAGCAAAATCATGTTTAAAGATTCATTGTGTTAGGTTTCTTTTCTCATTTTTGCAAGTAGCCGTGTAATAAGCGGGATAATGTATTGTCCGCCGGTAATTATCAGAAAATAAGTCCCTTCAGGTCGAAGCAAAACCCCTCCGCGCTGTTCTCCCTGTCGGGACTTATTTTCTGATAATAATGATATTTCGGTTCACCCATAGACTGTATATATAGAATCACTCTTAACAGACTGCACACTGTCCAGTTCTATATATACAGTCTATGGGTTCACCAACTATCTCGGGTGAAATTTCTGAAACGCCTCCGCCAGGAACTACGTCATCACAGTTGCCACGGTAACGTTAGAAACTGTACACTCATCTCCATGGAAACAGTGGACACAACAATGTTTCTGAGGAGAGAAGTCATGAATTGGTGAAGGACGTACTTGCTTGCGTGTTTTTAGTGAGATTGGCTCTTGTATCTGCTGTACGCATTTCTGAAAAGGCGCCAAGAAGATCACGTATCTGTCACATATTCGTAAAATTAACCAGTTTTGAAATGGATGGTCTGTCATCTATGCAGACTCTCCAAGCACTTTCCTCTTTGTTGTCAAAGCGGGACGAATACGATGATGAAGATTCTGAGGTATGATGAGGGATAAAGCATGGTAGGCTTGCCGTAAAACATTACGGTATTCTAATGGTTTCAACCTTTTGGCGACTTTATTCGACATTTAACATTAACGTATGTTATCCACGCAGATTGTACAGGCCTCAGCTAAACTGTGCCCAGGCAATATCGGGCCTCCTGCTTCTTCACACAAACAGAGCAAGGAAGGTAACTTAACATGAGCCACGCCACCCAACATTTGAATATAGTAGACCTGCATGCTGAAACATAATTCATAGTTTGGCTCACAAAATTAGGCTAAATTGCATCTCCAATGGGATTCACTGAAAGTTAGATTCCGTTGATCCAGTTTTGTTGTTCAGTTGTGTAGCCTGGCTAAATTATCTTAACTAACTTACTTAGCCTATTATTCAACTAACTAACCAACCAAACAATCAGCCGACCAGTAATCACCTGACTAACTATTACTAACTATCAATAAATCAATCAACTGATCAACCAGCCATCCAACCAATCAGCCAATTAACCCTTAAAGGTGTAGGTTTTTGAACATTCTAAGTTCCACAACAATTGAAGGTTCTAAAATTCTATGTTGAATTCAATGAACCCAGATATTCTTTAGAATGTTAATTTCCCAACATTCCCGTCACACCGGTGTGACGGTACTCCTTTAAGGGTTAATCAATAAGTCAGGTAAGCTTTGTATGGAGAAAGAGGGAAGATGTACCACCCCCATTCATTCCAATGGCCCATGCTAGGCCACACTTTAGCCAAAGAAGTTTGAAATTCACTGCAACCATCTTTTTCAAAAAGTGTCTCACAGGGCTCATTTCCAGCACCAGAGTTAAATGAAGAGATTTTGCCCTACATACTTTTATCATCTGCATTCAAGTTGGTTCTGTGATCTTCGGTACGTTAAGATGGCAAACTTTGATTTCAGTCAGGACCACTTTGTCAAGTTATAGCTTTATTTACCATTGCATAATGTTTCATTTGGCGGTATGCTCTTGTTTTGGGAGCCCCCTGTCCTTCCATGTACAAACATGGAAAGCCTAAGGTAGGGAGAGCAGCAAGATACACCCCCCATAGTGTACAGAACAAACCAGACATCAATGACAACATTGATAAGTCAGAAGTATGAGGAGGAGATGGGGTGGAGGTGGGTTGCAAAAGCTTGTAGAGTAGCGGCTGGCAGAGGGTAGACTAAAAGGCAGCTGAAATAGGGCGCTCTGAATGATCTCCGCCAATGACCGAGCAGAGAAGATCAGCTGTGTAATCAGCTGGGTGGTCAGCTGAGCCGGACAGGGAACTGGCAAGACTCCGTGGCCTGTCTGAACTAACGCTATGCTCCATTTTTGCTACTCCAGAGGATCTTGCAGTGCAACATGCAATAGATAGCATCATTAGCACCCGGATCTCCTTATATGGGCAAAGATGGCAGCTTTGGGTCCTTTCTGTAGGTGAACTTCAGAGGTCTATAGTGCCAGAAGTGAACACTTGTCGGATGACATTTTTGACAAGGTGGTGGTGGCCAGCTGGGATGCTAACTGGCTGAAGCTAACCTTCCAAATACTGAGTCCCTGGTAGCTAGGTAACCTGAGGCTAGCTACTGACCCTCTGGTCAGATAACCTGAGGCTAGCTACTGTCCCTCTGGTCAGGTAACCTGAGGCTAGCTACTGACCCTCTGGTCAAGTAACCTGAGGCTAGCTACTGTCCCAGACTCTTGACCTGTGCTGCTCAGGCAGACGGGGGCTAGCTACTGTCCCAGACTCTTGGCCTAGTTGGTCAGCGAGACTCAGTGAGTGTGTTAAGTATATATACTTTTATACTTTTTTTTTGATCCCGTGAGGGAAATTTGGTCTCTGCATTTAACCCAATCGGTGTTGCCTCTGCAGGATCCTCCGCGTACGCCAAGCAGAACAGCAAAGCCATCTGGGACGAGGACGAGGTTCCTGAAGTGGCGCAGTTTGATGACCTCACAGACCCACGCCCGGAACCTGAGTATGACTGTGTCTCTGTGTTTCTACTGGCGGTCATAGTTACTGTTCATATACGGTAGGCTTAATAACTCTAGGGTGTGTACCTACCTTCCTGTGTGTGTGTGTGTGTGTGTGTGTGTGTGTGTGTGTGTGTGTGTATGTGAATGCATGATTGTGTGTGTATGTATGTGAATGCATGATCGTGTGTGTGCGTGTGTGTGCGTGTGTATGTATGTGAATGCATGATCGTGTGTGTGCGTGTGCGTGTGTGCGTGTGTGTGTGTGTATGTGAATGCATGATTGTGTGTGTGTGTGTGTCTGGATGTGAATGCATGATTGTGTCTGTGTGTGTGTGTGTGTGTGTGTGTAGATATGACATCATTCTGAAGCAGAGTGTTGGCACAGAGGACCTGTTTTTGGGCATGAGCCGTAAAGACCCCTCCTCTATGTGCTGCGAAGGCATGCTGGTAAGATCAACGTAAAAGTACTCATTGCGTGTGTGTGTGTGTGGTGAGGTCCAACGTTTCTGTGTAGTTGTAACAGTATGTGAACGGTAATGTGTAATACAACCCCAAATCAGAAAACGTTGGGATGTTGTATAAAATGCAAATAAAAACAGAATTTGATAATATACAAGTCTTGTAAACCCATATTTAGCAGCAAAAAGGACATAGACAACATATCAAATGTTGAAAATTAACATTTTGACTATTTCATGGAAAATATATATTCATTTTGAATATCATGTCAGTAATATGTTGAGACAGGAGCATGTTTGCCACTGTGCTGCTTCACCTCTTCATTTAACACAATTCTGTAATGTTAGGAGACTATAGTTGCTAGACTATTGAGAATGAAATGTTGCCCCATACCTGCCCAATATAGGATTTCATTTGCTCAACAGTATGGGCTATTCTTAATCATGTAATTCATTTCATGATGCACCTAATTTGACAGGTCTGGACTGCCATTTTAGCACCTGGACTCTTCCTCTATGGAGAAATACTGTTTAAATTAGGGCTGTCAAAATAACTGATTAATTTCGATTAATTAATTTGAGAAAAAATAGCGCAGATTAATCGATTCCGTATGACCTTTGACCTTTCTAGTTAGTAACCATTACTGTAAAATGAAGGAGAGAGAAGAAAATGTGCTGCCTAGATCATTGATTGAAACATTTACTTTTAAAAAATGGCCTGATGGTGTTGATTAAAGGTGCGATTTGTAGGATTGTTACCGAACGTTCTGCAAGCCAAAATCAAAACACTGGTGAACGTTCTCAAGACTACCAGACGCGAGCCTCTTCTGGGTTGCCAGATGTAATTAAGACTTAGCTAACGTTAGTTGACCTGCAGCTGCTTTAACGTTTCTCCAACCATGACCTAGCTACACATTACGGAAACAGTGAAAACAAAAAATACCTCTCTAACCAACGTAACATATTTAGCTCAAGTTAGCGATGCAGATAAAGTTTAGCCTAGGCTACCTGTTGTGGAGAAATATGGCCAGCTCTGCGTCAGACTTGATATTCTTCGTTTGACAAAGACGTCACCATCTCAGGAAGCTCCTCCGATGTCCACTTAATTTGTTTCTTTTTTAAATTTTGGAAATTTGCCTGCCTCTCGTAGGCGTTCATGACTACAACTGACAGCTGTTGACAGTTGGCCTTTGCTAATTTGGCAACCCAAATAGGAGGACGTGCTAGCCCATTATTAATACGCTATTCTAGAATGAATCGTTCAAAACATAAACGAAAATTCCAAGACATTCCGCCCCGTAACTCATTTTTTTTCATGGGTTTTACGGGGTTTTACGGGTTAGAGTAATGCTGTCAAATAAGCCATTACTTCAATTCATCGTGTTTCCTTACTCTCTGACAACATATGGTGATCATTTTTGGAATGGTTACAGTTTATTTTCCATTATTTCCTACATACTGGACCATAAAAATAAAGTCCTCTGCAATGTCTGCAGCAAGGAATTTGCATATCACTGGAGTTTGTCAGCTCTAAAGTCGCACATCAATGGAAAGAAATAGTGTTGACATTGAGGGGAGTGTTCATTTATTTTCTTTGTGTCCCCTAGGTTATATCTGTGGCCTGAAATGCCTTGTATGTGAAAAAAACTTCTTCCCGAAGCACTTTTGAATTTATTTCCTCAGCATATTAGGTCATATCATAGATTATTATGGCCATTATTTGAACAGTGAAAATAATAATAAAAGAGTTTTTACACTAGCATTTCTGAACTGAGTATCAAACTGTGCTCATAGGTAATGGTTATCAGAGGTCCGGAGCCCATACAATAACTTTCTTTACAGAAACAAGTCTCCATCACAGGGGGCAACACCTTACCTGATCACCTGCATTATTAATGTGCAGGTGTGTAGCTCACACAACCCTGTTAGCCTTATCTGTAGCTCTTGGTCATGGTAACCCAGATTTTATGCGGTGTGTTTTTTAGGCCACTCAGTCACGATGAAAATGATTGTGTGTGTGGTTGTGGTGTGTTTGTTGGCTACTTGGTCATGGTAAATGGTAATCTGTTTTGCTTGTGTGTGTGTGTCTGTGTGTCTGTGTGTGTGTGGGTCTCTATGTGCGTGCGTGTGTGTGGGTCAGGTGAGGGTGAAGCTTCCAGACACCAAAGCCAGTGAAGTGGTCCTGGACGTTAAAGAGCAGTTCCTGGACCTGCGGACCCCAAAGTAGTAAGATTACAGAGACACCAAATACTCCAAATGCTCCAAACACACACACACACACACTCATATATATACACACACACCCATACACACACACACACACACACACACCCATACACACACACCCCCCACACACACACACACACACACACACATATTAAGAGAAGAGATCACGTCACTATAGTTACTTTGTAAGAGATCAGGGGCGCCGCTAGGGTTGTATTCCATAGTACGCACCATGGCCCAGGGCGCTAATTAACTAACTAGCTTTTACTGTTAAACACCTGAAAAATATTAAGCTGCTGTTTTCTTTTCATGACGAGCACTACGCTTGAATGATTTATGACTGAATGGAACGTTTTTAAGCTCTCTCCCTGGAACTCTTTCTCCACCCCTCCCTCTCTCTGCAGTAAGCTGGGCCTGCATCTTCCCCAGCCAGTGCACCCGCGTGAGGGGACGGCTCGCTTCATCAGCGAGAGGGCCGAGCTGGAGATCACGCTGCTCATGCATCGACCCATGGACTGCATCAACCTGGCCTGAGAGCGGGGTGGGGTGGAGCAGAGAGATGGAGAGAGAGAGTGAAGGATGGAGTGAGGGAGAGAGGGATGGAGTGAGGCAGAGAGGGAGGGAGAGAGGGATGGGTGGGGCAGAGAGATGGAGAGAGAGAGGGATGAGGATGGGCAGAGGGATAGAGAGAGAGAGGGATGGAGTGAGGGATGAGGATGGGCAGAGAGATTGAGAGAGAGAGAGGAATGGGGTGGGGCAAAGAGAGAGAGAGAGGGATGAGGATGGGCAGAGGGATGGAGAGGGGGAGGAATGGGGTGGGGCAGAGGGATGGATGGAGTGTGTGTGTGGGGGGTTGTGTTTCATGCAGACTCTCTTGAGCAAGGCCAGTCCACTGTCAATAGAGCTCCTGGACTAATTACTGGACTGAGTCCATTTGTGTCTGACCAAACCTGTAAACCTGACCGAAATACACAGATACTGTGTAAATCCAAGTTGCTTGTGAAATATGTACATTTTAATAAAGAAAAAACTAAACAAACCATGGCACTGGTTCATATTTTGCTCAGGTGACGTACAAATGATGAGACTGTTAGATTATTAGATATAACCGCATATAAGCGTGCAGGTCACTGGAGGAATTCAGTGATGAACTGGTCGTTTGTTTGTCGTTGTAGTAGGTAGTGGCAGGTACCGAGCGAGCGCGTAGTCCAGCCCTGGCGCAGCTGATGCTCTCGCGGTTGCCACAGCACCGCGCGGGTTACCATGTGACGCATGCGTTCCGCTCCCTACACGATCCTCCGGGGCCATAACAATACGTGCGTCTATATCCCTGCGTTGCTCTCGCGCACCCACGCCTTGCTTTCGGTATGGCGGATGGCGAGCGGTCCCCGTTGCTATCAGATCTCGGTGATGGAGCCCTCGGTAGCGGCAACGGCGGAGTGTCTCCGGGAGCAGGTCCGTATGGCGTACCGAACAAACCGCAAAGTGAGTATATCTGCGTGCGATCAGTCTCTGTGCTGTCAGATGTGCTTCACCGGGGCAAATCCAGAGTGAGATTATTTATGTATTCAAAACTGTTAACCACCAAAGCGAATGTGTTCAGATTCATGGAGGGTTTTGTCATGATTTCCACGGCTTAGGTCTGCTAACGCACAGCCTTGCTATAAGCTGCAACGAGCCTAATAGCTCGCGGGAATAAATCACCTAGCGCTGGTGCGGGGCACTGTGCCGGGTAGCTAGCGACGGATACTTCCGCAACCCGCACAGGCGCGCACATAGCAACACCGCAGCGAGGAAGAAATTGCCTCGTTAGCAGTTTGATCGCCTGCGGTGGCAACACGCTGCTCCGGGGGCTGTTTTTGAAAGATGACAGATAACTGTGCAATGACCAGGCATAAACACCCTGAACGACGCGCGCCTTTCCCCGACACAGCTGATGTTAGCTAGCGTGTTTGTTATGTCGCTAGCAAGCTAGCGAGGCTGTGGGAGTGCGATTTGGAATGTCAATCCAATCCAGGATCTCACTGCCTCGTTTCCCACCGAGGACTTTCTTTTTGCAGTATCGAGTATGTGAACACATTTCTAACAGGGTGTGCTATGGTTATTATTGTGGTCAAAATGTGCCTTTCCGATGATGTAGACATGGGTGGGCCTTATGGTCGTGCCTACATGTCTGATTTTACGATTTTATTGTTTCTCAGCAGCATGTTTGCGGCTACTGTGCTAACCACCTGATTTGATTGACACAGTGTCTTGGCCATTCCACGAGCTTAGAAATACAGCGCGATAAGACTCGGCCAATGGTTGCGCGCCAGAGGCGGGTTATGAGAACGTACGTAAATATTGGTCTTTGACAAATTGGCCTTACGGAAAAGGCGGACATTCTGTATGCTGCAGAGTCAGACCTACTGGTAATTAAAGCCTTTATGTTCCTTGGTCTTTGCTAGCCTACTGTTAGTTGTCAAGTTGTGGTAGTCTTTGTTTTGTTACCATATCCTTGACAGCTTGAATAAGGCCTGTCACTGACACACACACACACATGCATTCAAGAGAATGTGCTACATGTTCTCACACAGACTAGCCCTAGTCAGTAGTAAGCCCTGCATTCCTGATGCTGATATAAAGCTCCTTTCAGGCAAACTCGAGACCAAATCTCATTTTCCAGTTAATCCAAATCTAAGTGGGAAGCAAGAGGGACGTGAGGGGCCAAAGAATGGAGCGCGCGCACACACACACACACATACACACACACACACAATGGCCTACTTGCTCCCGTGTACAGGAGAACAGCAGGTCAACAGAGTCACGCCAGAGTCACACCAGACAGAAGAGCCAACTCACTCACACATACACACACACTCACTCACTCACTCACACACACTCACTCACTCACACTCACTCACTCACTCACACTCACACACACTCACACACTCACTCACACACACTCACTCACTCACACACTCACACACACTCACTCACTCACACACACTCACTCACTCACACACTCTCACTCACTCACACACACACTGTGATACACACACTTATTGCTATTCTTTCAGCAATACCAGCCGTAAGAGCACATTTACATACATACTCGCTTTCCTGCTCCAGTCTCACACACACACACACACACCGCACACACACATAAACACACACTCCTTTCGATACACCCCTATCAGAACTCTGTCAGTAATCCCCCATGTAAGCCAGCACAAACACACTCCCTTTCGTATGAGCTAGTACGCACAGACTTGCTCTTTCACATCCCGCTATACACACCTCTTGTTTCTGAAACATACGCCCCGCAATACACACCTGTCACATACACGTACACACACACACACACACACACACACACACACACACATACACTTTGATACACAACTATTACTCTCGTTTATAGAGACACTCACTAACACAACTATGTTCTCTCCTACACACACAGGCACGCACACACACACAAACTTTCTCTAAACACACACAAAAACACACACACACACACACAAGTTCTCACATAAACTGTCAATGATATTGTTTCTCACATGAACTTGCACTCTCTCTCTCTCTCTCTTTTACACACAACACCTTTTCTCAGACTTGTTTTGTGGTCTTTTGTCCAAGTTTAGTTAAGCAATCAGCATAAGGCTTCTTAGAATAGCTGCTTTAGTTCAGTAGGGAACCTCGACTACATAACCAACCAGGAGCACCAGACACTGGCTACACATCCCAACCAGGACTATGCTTACAGCCCGTCTGGTTACAGCCTGACTGTGCGCCGTGTGTGTGTGTGTGGTGGGGCTAGGTGTGGGTGTGTTGAAGCCAGGTGTGTGTGTTGGGGCCGTGTGTGTGCGTTGGGGCCAGGTGTGTGTGTGTTGGAGCCGTGTGTGTGTACTGGGGCCAGGTGTGTTTGTATGTGTGTGTATTGTGGCTAGATGTGTTTGTTGTGGCTGTATGTGTGTGTGTGTGTAGGGGCCATTAGTATCGAGCCGGGCCATTGTTTAAAAGTTAAGAAGGTCTGTTGTGATTGGTCACATCTCTGGTTGCAGCGCTGCGCAGATCTAGCTAGATCTTTCAATACAAACATGCCTTACGTTTAGCACAATACACACATGCCTTACGCTTAGCACAATACAAACATGCCTTACGCTTAGCAAGATCTGCGCAATACAAACATGCCTTCCGTTTAGCAAGATCTGCGCAATACAAACACGCCTTACGTTTAGCACAATACAAACATGCCTTACGCTTAGCGCAATACAAACATGCCCTACGCTTAGCACAATACAAACATGCCTTACGTTTAGCGCAATACAAACATGCCTTACGCTTAGCGCAATACAAACATGCCTTACGTCAGAGAATGTCTAATAAGGGGAGAACTGCCACTCTCGGAAAACTTCCGGTTTCTGAACTGGTTGCAGTTCCTTCTGTGGTTCCATTATGGGGCGCGGCCCACGGGCCACCACCCCTCAAAATCCACTCTTTCTCGATATAATTTTTTTCAAGTAATTTGAGTATTGTATTCGAAAGGGGAGGCAAAAAAAATACACTTGGTTGAGTATTATATTTTTAAAGTCACTTAATTGTTCTTAAAAGCCTTTCAAACGGTCAATGACGCCATTCATTAGCACAATGCTAGCGCAGTTATGTGCAACAACGAATCCAACCTGTAAGAAATCAAAAGGACATAAGTACTGCTCATTCAACTTTGACCTATAACCCATGTTGAAGTTATACAAACTACAATCAAATCTGAGATTTGTCAACGACAATCAGGTGAAAAGAGACCATTTTAGCCGTCTAGCTCCATTGACTCATTCATTCTGCACTCATGGCGATTGCCCCCAGTGGAACTCTGTGGAACTGCATCCAAAATTCGGTACAATGGGACTTAATACGGAGTGGCAAGGCTCTCCGTAGACGGGCTCTGCTTACGTTTAGCGCAATACAAACATGCCTTACGTTTAGCACAATACAAACATGCCTTACGTTTAGCCAGATCTGCGCAAATCTTTCAATACAAACATGCCTTACGTTTAGCACAATACACACATGCCTTACGTTTAGCACAATACAAACATGCCTTACCTTTAGCACAATACAAACATGCCTTACGTTTAGCACAATACAAACATGCCTTACGTTTAGCAAGATCTGCAACATGCCTTACGTTTAGCACAATACAAACATGCCTTACGTTTAGCACAATACAAACATCCCTTGCGTTTAGCAAGATCTGCACAATACAAACATGCCTTACGTTTAGCAAGATCTGCGCAAATCTTTCAATACAAACATGCCCTATGTTTAGCAAGATCTGCGCAATACAAACATGCCTTACATTTAGCCAGATCTGCGCAAATCTTTCAATACAAACATGCCTTACGTTTAGCAAGATCTGCGCAAATCTTTCAATACAAACATGCCTTACGTTTAGCCAGATCTGCGCAGCGCTGATTCGATCGAACGCGCCTGCTGATTTGACGATACCAGACCAGGAAGCCATGGAATCGTCTTCCTGCAGATACAGGTCTTTTTATAACCTCTCTGTACACTTTCAGAGTTTACAATACTTCAGTTTGTCTGTAGAACCCCCCACCACACTACCACTGAAGGGTAATTATATTTTGAGCATTGTTAGGAGTATAACATAGTGACATGGCACTGTTTTAGTATCACTGTAAGCCCATTCAGTGATAATGCAAATAAATGGTCTTGCTCAAAAGGCCACCAATGAACGTTATTTTGCTCTCAATCAAAAGTTTGTAGTCGGTAATTACCGTAAATAGAGCCTAGGTTGTTTCTACTCCGGAGTTGCACTTTTTAGAAACAAAGAGATGCATGAGCAGGCATGCCAGTGGGGTCGACATCAGTGACCACCGCGGAGAGGATATGACATCATACTGGCGTGCACAGTGACCACTGCAGAAAGGATGTGACATCATAGTGGCGTACACAGTGACCACTGCAGAGAGGATATGACATCATAGTGGCGTGCACAGTGACCACCGCAGAGAGGATGTGACATCATAGTGGCGTACACAGTGACCACCGCAGAGAGGATATGACATCATAGTGGCGTGCACAGTGACCACCGCGGAGAGGATATGACATCATAGTGGCGTGCACAGTGACCACCGCAGAGAGGATATGACATCATAGTGGCGTGCACAGTGACCACCGCGGAGAGGAAACAACATCATACTGGCGTGCACAGTGACCACCGCGGAGAGAATACTGGGCCCTTAAGGACAGCCTGCAGCCCATCACATACAGTAGCTCAAAATGAAAGATACAAACAGAGCGTGTGTAAAAGCCCTTAAATGCTCAGAGCGTGTGTAAAAGCTCTTAACTCATTGAATGCCAAGCTGTTTTCGGGAGCTTTGTCCTAGAGTGCCAGCAATCTAGACCATTGTTGATGATTTGTACAGCCACAGCATATTCTGTGTTATAGCTATGAAC
>NC_063207.1:2306838-2309338 GCF_017589495.1 Alosa alosa | reverse complement strand
GCTGGATCAATTCGCCCGCTGGAGACGGGCGCAAATATGCAAACAAGTTATCCAGCTGGGCCAAACATTCAATTTGTCAACCGCCTCCTTAAAATTCCATCACTTGGTGAAACAAGCTCACTGGCCAATTTCCCGCTACCTGGGCCACAATCAAGCACTGGGGCAGAAGCTAAAACAGGTTTAACGAACCGAATCATAGTAAGGCTTCATCATATTAACATGGAACAGAGTGGACTTCTTCCCTACGACGGAGTAGAAAACCAAGTAATTTTCATCAGACACTTTTCGTAAGACAGTGTATGGACCATTAAACTTTTGACTCAAAAGGTGAACCAACCAATGGGCTTAAGCACAAGAACACGATCACCCTCTTCAAAATGAACGAAGCTCAACAATGCGGTCATATAAGCTTTTCATTTTTTCGCTGCGCGCGACTCTAAATTTTGTTTCGCATTTCACTTTTCGAGATAGTCGACATCCTTGAAGCTATTCACAAAGCCTCAATACTTTTGGTTCAGGTTTATTTCCAACCTCACTCAATAATGACAAAATTCCTTAACTTTATGTCCTGAAACTAAGTTATTCGGGCTAAAGCCCGGTATTCTTCTTGGACAATCCTCGCTGAAGCTGCCAGCATAAGTTACTGCAGAGCTTTCTTCCCAGTCCGCGATCTAATTGAACACTGTAAGCGCCAAAAGATGCACTTCATAGTTGATGAAAGCGCAAAGAGAGCCCTGAGACTGAGCATGATAAGCGTCGACGTGAGATGCTTAATAATATGTAATTGCTTCAAACGGTAAAAACACGAAGTGAAATTTGAGCCTTTGTCACTCTGCACAAATCTAAGAATTCCAAAAAATGGACACAAACTGGAGACAGGGCTTTAAAGTACAGATTTAGTCGAAATAGTCGCAACGGATATGCAAAGGGGTAAGCAGTATTCAAGCACATGATGGAAAATATGTACCTACCACTTTTCGATCGAGAAGAGGACCTACGCTTGTCGATAACAAGGTGCTCAAATGGTTCTCCAATAGCAGGAATGATGCAATGGAACCGCTTAAGCTTTTGATTAGGTTTACGTTATTTGACATGTGTGTGACAATGTTTTGATGTAAGCAGACACATCCCCTTTAACCCGAGGCCAAAAAGAAATGTCTGAGGATACGGTCATAGGTCTTCCGCGACACCACCATGACCACACTGATCATGAGCCACCTGCAAAATTGAGTTACGATGTTTAGTCGGGACCACCACCTGGATTATAGCTTCTCCCACAAACTTATCCCACTGTGGCACCCATTTCTGAAACAAAACTCCGTTATCAGTGAAAATATCCGGGCTGCCCTCAGTGCATCTGTAGAAAGAAAGTGAATTAGCCATCAAATCAGCCAGCAACGGATCCTTAGACTGATCATGACCCAACCTTAGCTGACAAAGGAAAAGGGCAAAGAGGACAAATCAGGCACACACAAACACAGACTTTGAACTCTCCTTCTGATCATCAGCGTTAGATCGCGCTGATCAGAATGAGACATAGATCGGTAACCACTCCAAACTGCATTTAAAGACTCTTGTTCACTAGCACAATTACTCTGGGGGAGCATAAGCGATAGGTGAAGGCGTGCCAGCCCAAACCTTTTTTTCCCATGATGGCATTTCCCAGGATCATGAACTCCATCCACAGGCAGAGCTGAATGACGCCCAAAACCACTTCTCCCTGCACAAAATCGGACTGAATGTTAAGTTTGTGCAGAGGAACAAAGGCAGTGCTCATCCCAATGCCCACGAATAAGAACATTTTCTCCAGTGTGCGATTGTTCAGAAAAAGGCAACACAGACTGCAAAATAAAAGAATCAACTGCTCCCGTGTCACGCAGGATTCTCACTGGAACATCATGACCCGACAAAGAAACAAGGCCATTTGTAATGAAAGGCAGATAAGACATTAGACAATCTGCAGCCAAATCATTAGGTATCATGTCAGGAATCTTACTGCAGGCCTAAGAGTCCAGCGATGATGCTAAAACAGTGGTCTAGCATAAGCTTTGATTATACTGCTTTTGTTTACTGTTAAGTACAGGACAATCAACCTTCCAATGCCCAATTTCACGACAGTAATTACAGAGCAGGTCTGTCTCGCGTTTTCGTGATGGCATGGGAGACTTAGGCAAAACTCTATAAGCTCCCTGTCCTGTATTCTGCACACCACTAAAGTTACGAAAACTGTTTTTATGAATCAAAACAAATTCATCGGCCAGTGCAGCGGCCTCCTCTGGCGTTTTAACCTTATGCTCAGAGATGAACGTTGCAACGCGCTCCGAAACAGATGATTTAAACTGTTCTACAAGCATTAAATTAGTAAAATCATCCAGCGACTTAACATCACTTGCTGAACACCAGCGACTAAAATGCTTTCGCAAATCTCTAGCGAACTCCAAATGCGTCTGATCTGCTAGTTTTACACCTGCACGGAACCTCTGACGATATGCCTCTGGAA
>NC_063207.1:2294338-2301838 GCF_017589495.1 Alosa alosa | reverse complement strand
GAACTAAACATGTATGACTCCTTTCTGGCCAAATTTTACAGCTTTCACGTTTAACAGCTTTATGTAAAATCGAGTTTAAAATGGAAGAATAGAAAAGTGTTACGATTGTGCCAGTTCTCCCCTACTCTCGCATAGTAAACAAATGGAATGTTGGAACATCGCGCTCCCCAACACAAACGCGAAAGGTCGGATTTGCTTAATTTTTTGATGATATGTTTTGAAGTTTTGTTAAAACGGAGGGTTAGCCTACTTAACGTAACTGGTTCTCTGAGTATCAATGTCATAAGATGCTTCATCACATTACACATCATGACATTACATAGGCCTACAGTAGCCTACGTGTATACATGTGCAGGCCAGTTATAGTGGGATTCAACTTCATGTAGCCTAGCTGCAGACATCTAAGCTGACTGCATAACTCTGAGATTCTGCTACGTTTTCAAACCGGAATTGTGCAAGTCATAGTTGAAAACGTCGAAGTCAAATCACCCAAATGTTTCACAGATATTTTTTTTATTTTTTTTGCGGTGATGACGGCGATGAGCTCAGACCCGCGGTAGGGGTCACGTGACCGCGGCAATTACCGTGCCAGCCCTAGATGAGTGTACTCTATAGTGTAGATGAGTGTACTTTACTCTATAGTGTAGATGAGTGTACTCTATAGTGTAGATGAGTGTACTTTACTCTATAGTGTAGATGAGATGAGTGTACTCTATAGTGTAGATGAGATGAGTGTACTCTATAGTGTAGATGAGTGTACTTTACTCTATAGTGTAGATGAGTGTACTCTATAGTGTAGATGAGTGTACTTTACTCTATAGTGTAGATGAGTGTACTTTACTCTATAGTGTAGATGAATGTACTCTATAGTGTAGATGAGTGTACTTTACTCTATAGTGTAGATGAGTGTACTCTATAGTGTAGATGAGTGTACTTTACTCTATAGTGTAGATGAGTGTACTTTACTCTGTAGTGTAGATGAGTGTACTTTACTCTGTAGTGTAGATGAGATGAGTGTACTCTATAGTGTAGATGAGTGTACTTTACTCTATAGTGTAGATAGTGTACTCTATAGTGTAGATGAGTGTACTTTACTCTATAGTGTAGATGAGTGTACTTTACTCTATAGTGTAGATGAATGTACTCTATAGTGTAGATGAGTGTACTTTACTCTATAGTGTAGATGAGTGTACTCTATAGTGTAGATGAGTGTACTCTATAGTGTAGATGAGATGAGTGTACTTTACTCTATAGTGTAGATGAATGTACTCTATAGTGTAGATGAGTGTACTTTACTCTATAGTGTAGATGAGTGTACTCTATAGTGTAGATGAGTGTACTCTATAGTGTAGATGAGATGAGTGTACTCTATAGTGTAGATGAGATGAGTGTACTCTATAGTGTAGATGAGTGTACTTTACTCTATAGTGTAGATGAGTGTACTCTATAGTGTAGATGAGTGTACTTTACTCTGTAGTGTAGATGAGTGTACTTTACTCTGTAATGTAGATGAGTGTACTCTATAGTGTAGATGAGTGTACTTTACTCTGTAGTGTAGATGAGTGTACTTTACTCTGTAGTGTAGATGAGTGTACTTTACTCTGTAGTGTAGATGAGTGTACTTTACTTTATAGTGTAGATGAGTGTACTTTACTCTATAGTGTAGATGAGTGTACTTTACTCTATAGTGTAGATGAGATGAGTGTACTCTATAGTGTAGATGAGATGAGTGTACTCTATAGTGTAGATGAGTGTACTTTACTCTATAGTGTAGATGAGTGTACTCTATAGTGTAGATGAGTGTACTTTACTCTATAGTGTAGATGAGTGTACTTTACTCTATAGTGTAGATGAATGTACTCTATAGTGTAGATGAGTGTACTTTACTCTATTGTGTAGATGAGTGTACTCTATAGTGTAGATGAGTGTAGATGAGTGTACTCTATAGTGTAGATGAGTGTACTCTATAGTGTAGATGAGTGTACTTTACTCTATAGTGTAGATGAGTGTACTCTATAGCGTAGAGTAGATGAGTGTACTCGAGTGTACTTTACTCTATAGTGTAGATGAGTGTACTCTATAGTGTAGATGAGTGTACTTTACTCTATAGTGTAGATGAGTGTACTTTACTTTATAGTATAGATGAGTGTACTCTATAGTGTAGATGAGTGTACTTTACTCTATAGTGTAGATGAGATGAGTGTACTCTATAGTGTAGATGAGATGAGTGTACTCTATAGTGTAGATGAGTGTACTTTACTCTATAGTGTAGATGAGTGTACTCTATAGTGTAGATGAGTGTACTTTACTCTATACTCTATAGTGTAGATGAATGTACTCTATAGTGTAGATGAGTGTACTTTACTCTATAGTGTAGATGAGTGTACTCTATAGTGTAGATGAGATGAGTGTACTCTATAGTGTAGATGAGATGAGTGTACTCTATAGTGTAGATGAGATGAGTGTACTCTATAGTGTAGATGAGTGTACTTTACTCTATAGTGTAGATGAGTGTACTCTATAGTGTAGATGAGTGTACTTTACTCTATAGTGTAGATGAGTGTACTTTACTCTGTAGTGTAGATGAGTGTACTTTACTCTGTAATGTAGATGAGTGTACTCTATAGTGTAGATGAGTGTACTTTACTGTATAGTGTAGATGAGTGTACTTTACTCTGTAGTGTAGATGAGTGTACTTTACTTTATAGTGTAGATGAGTGTACTTTACTTTATAGTGTAGATGAGTGTACTTTACTCTATAGTGTAGATGAGTGTACTCTATAGTGTAGATGAGTGTACTTTACTTTATAGTGTAGATGAGTGTACTTTACTCTATAGTGTAGATGAGTGTACTTTACTTTATAGTGTAGATGAGGTGTACTTTACTCTATAGTGTAGAGTAGAGTGTACTCTATAGTGTAGATGAGTGTACTTTACTCTATAGTGTAGATGAGTGTACTCTATAGTGTAGATGTGTACTGTAGGATGATTGTGTACTTTACTCTATAGTGTAGATGAGTGTACTTTACTCTATAGTGTAGATGAGTGAACTTTACTTTATAGTGTAGATGAGTGTACTCTATAGTGTAGATGAGTGTACTTTACTCTATAGTGTAGATGAGTGTACTTTACTCTATAGTGTAGATGAGATGTACTTTACTCTATAGTGTAGATGAGATGAATGTACTCTATAGTGTAGATGAGTGTACTTTACTC
This sequence comes from Alosa alosa, assembly GCF_017589495.1. NCBI lineage: Eukaryota > Metazoa > Chordata > Actinopteri > Clupeiformes > Clupeidae > Alosa > Alosa alosa. Next base: position 2,298,622 of record NC_063207.1, on the reverse strand, counting down.
TATAGTGTAGATGAGTGTACTCTATAGTGTAGATGAGTGTACTTTACTCTATAGTGTAGATGAGTGTACTCTATACGTGCAAGTAGATGAGTGTACTTTCGAGGAGTGTATTTACTCTATAGTGTAGATGAGTGTACTCTATAGTGTAGATGAGTGTACTTTACTCTATAGTGTAGATGAGTGTACTTTACTTTATAGTGTAGATGAGTGTACTCTATAGATGAGTGTACTCTATAGTGTGTAGATGAGTGTACTCTTTAGATAAGTGTACTCTATAGTGTAGATGAGTGTACTTTTACTCTATAGTGTAGATGAGATTACTGTGTGCTCTATAGTTTAGATGAGTGTACTCTATAGTGTAGATGAGTGTACTTTACTCTATAGTGTAGATGAGTGTACTCTATAGTGTAGATGAGTGTATGTACTCTATAGTCTATAAGTAGTGTAGATGAGTGTACTCTGTAGTGTAGATGAGTGTACTTTACTCTAGTGTAGATGAGTGTACTTTACTTTATAGTGTAGATGTGTACTTTACTCTATAGTGTAGATGAGTGTACTCTATAGTGTACAGATTTACTCTATAGTGTAGATGAGTGTATTTTACTTTATAGTGTAGATGAGTGTACTCTATAGTGTAGATGAGTGTACTTTACTCTATAGTGTAGATGAGTGTACTTTACTTTATAGTGTAGATAAGTGTACACTATAGTGTAGATGAGTGTACTTTACTCTATAGTATAGATGAGTGTACTTTACTCTATAGTGTAGATGAGTGTACTTTACTCTGTAGTGTAGATGAGTGTACTTTACTCTGTAATGTAGATGAGTGTACTCTATAGTTTAGATGAGTGTACTTTACTCTATAGTGTAGATGAGTGTACTTTACTCTGTAGTGTAGATGAGTGTACTTTACTCTGTAGTGTAGATGAGTGTACTCTATAGTGTAGATGAGTGTACTTTACTTTATAGTGTAGATGAGTGTACTTTACTTTATAGTGTGGATGAGTGTACTTTACTCTATAGTGTAGATGAGTGTACTCTATAGTGTAGATGAGTGTACTTTACTTTATAGTGTAGATGAGTGTACTTTACTCTATAGTGTAGATGAGTGTACTTTACTCTATAGTGTAGATGAGATGAATGTACTCTATAGTGTAGATGAGTGTACTTTACTCTATAGTGTAGATGAGTGTACTTTACTCTATAGTGTAGATGAGTGTACTCTATAGTGTAGATGAGTGTACTCTATAGTGTAGATGAGTGTACTTTACTCTATAGTGTAGATGAGTGTACTCTATAGTGTAGATGAGTGTACTCTATAGTGTAGATGAGTGTACTTTACTCTATAGTGTAGATGAGTGTACTCTATAGCGTAGAGTAGATGAGTGTACTCGAGTGTACTTTACTCTATAGTGTAGATGAGTGTACTCTATAGTGTAGATGAGTGTACTTTACTCTATATTGTCGATGAGTGTACTTTACTTTATAGTGTAGATGAGTGTACTCTATAGTGTAGATGAGTGTACTTTACTCTATAGTGTAGATGAGTGTACTTTACTCTCTAATGTAGATGAGTGTACTCTATAGTGTAGATGAGTGTACTTTACTCTGTAGTGTAGATGAGTGTACTATATAGTGTAGATGAGTGTACTTTACTTTATAGTGTAGATGAGTACTTTACTTTATAGTGTAGATGAGTGTACTTTACTCTATAGTGTAGATGAGTGTACTCTATAGTGTAGATGAGTGTACTTTACTTTATAGTGTAGATGAGTGTACTTTACTCTATAGTGTAGATGAGTGTACTTTACTTTATAGTGTAGATGAGTGTACTTTACTCTATAGTGTAGATGAGATGAATGTACTCTATAGTGTAGATGAGTGTACTTTACTCTATATTGTAGATGAGTGTACTTTACTCTATAGTGTAGATGAGTGTACTCTATAGTGTAGATGAGTGTACTTTACTCTATAGTGTAGATGAGTGTACTTTACTCTATAGTGTAGATGAGTGTACCCTATAGCGTAGAGTAGATGAGTGTACTCGAGTGTACTTTACTCTATAGTGTAGATGAGTGTACTCTATAGTGTAGATGAGTGTACATTAGTCTATAGTGTAGATGAGTGTACTCTATAGCGTAGAGTAGATGAGTGTACTCTATAGTGTAGATGAGTGTACTTTACTCTATAGTGTAGATGAGATGAGTGTACTCTATAGTGTAGATGAGTGTACTCTATAGTGTAGATGAGTGTACTTTACTCTATAGTGTAGATAAGTGTACATTAGTCTATAGTGTAGATGAGTGTACTCTATAGCGTAGAGTAGATGAGTGTACTCTATAGTGTAGATGAGTGTACTTTACTCTATAGTGTAGATGAGATGAGTGTACCCTATAGTGTAGATGAGTGTACTCTATAGTGTAGATAAGTGTACTTTACTCTATAGTGTAGATGAGTGTACTCTATAGTGTAGATGAGTGTACTTTACTCTATAGTGTAGATGAGTGTACTCTATAGCGTAGAGTAGATGAGTGTACTCTATAGTGTAGATGAGTGTACTTTACTCTATAGTGTAGATGAGTGTACTTTACTCTATAGTGTAGATGAGATGAGTGTACTCTATAGTGTAGATGAGTGTACTCTATAGTGTAGATGAGTGTACTTTACTCTATAGTGTAGATGAGTGTACTCTATAGTGTAGATGAGTGTACTTTACTCTATAGTGTTGATGAGTGTACTTTACTCTATAGTGTAGATGAGATGAGTGTACTCTATAGTGTAGATGAGTGTACTCTATAGTGTAGATGAGTGTACTTTACTCTATAGTGTAGATGAGTGTACTCTATAGTGTAGATGAGATGAGTGTACTCTATAGTGTAGATGAGATGAGTGTACTCTATAGTGTAGATGAGTGTACTCTATAGTGTAGATGAGTGTACTCTATAGTGTAGATGAGTGTACTCTACTCTATAGTGTAGATGAGTGTACTCTATAGCGTAGAGTAGATGAGTGTACTCTATAGTGTAGATGAGTGTACTTTATTCTATAGTGTAGATGAGTGTACTCTATAGTGTAGATGAGTGTACTTTACTCTATTGTGTAGATGAGTGTACTCTATAGTGTAGATGAGTGTACTTTACTCTATAGTGTAGATGAGTGTACTCTATAGTGTAGATGAGTGTACTCTATACCAGTGGTTTTCAAAGTGGGGGCCAGGGGCCGTGAGGGGGTGCCAGGGGGGCCTCAGCAAGTTGGATGGAAAAATAAAAGCAAAAAATAAATACATTTGAAAAATACAATGCCATTATAATAATTTGTTGCATATCTGAATATTATATTTTCCATGATAATAACTGGGAATAATAGTAGAGTGATGGCTCTCATATAGCAGAAAGCCCCAAATGCAATTTTTACACACTGTATGCTCCATCGCGAAGTGCTTGTGGCTAAAATAATTATTATGATTAGCTAATAAATTTATTTTTACATTTGCCGTAGTATTGTCGATGGGTTAAGTAACACATTAAGGGGGTCCTTGGCCAGAACCTAGTGGTATTTGGGGGGCCTTGTCGTGGAAAAGTTTGGGAACCCCTGCTCTATAGTGTAGATGAGTGTACTTTACTCTATAGTGTAGATGAGATGAGTGTACTCTATAGTGTAGATGAGTGTACTCTATAGTGTAGATGAGTGTACTTTACTCTAGTGTAGATGAGATGAGTGTACTCTATAGTGTAGATGAGTGTACTCTATAGTGTAGATGAGTGTACTTTAATCTATAGTGTAGATGAGTGTACTCTATAGTGTAGATGAGTGTACTTTACTCTGTAGTGTAGATGAGTGTACTCTACTCTATAGTGTAGATGAGTGTACTCTATAGTGTAGATGAGTGTACTTTACTCTATAGTGTAGATGTGTTTAGTGTGTTTTAGTGGTTAGTGTGGATGTGTTTAGTGTGGATGAGTGAACTCTAGAGACTGTATGTGTTTAGTGTGGATGAGTGAACTCTATAGTGTGGATGAGTGAACTCTAGAGACTGTATGTGTTTAGTGTGGATGAGTGAACTCTAGAGACTGTATGTGTTTAGTGTGGATGAGTGTACTCTAGAGACTGTATGTGTTTAGTGTGGATGAGTGAACTCTAGAGACTGTATGTGTTTAGTGTGGAGGAGTGTACTCTAGAGACTGTATGTGTTTAGTGTGGATGAGTGTACTCTAGAGAGTGAATGTGTTTAGTGTTTAGTGTACTCTAGAGAGTGGATGTGTTTAGTGTGGATGAGTATAGTGT